>NW_027227599.1:0-70751 GCF_037783145.1 Equus przewalskii | reverse complement strand
TCTGGAACCACCTGACGGCCAAGCCTGAACCACCTGCCAAGCACAACGGAACAACCTGCCAGACACGCCAAAATCACCTGCGTGTTATGCCAGAACCACTTGGAGGACTCTCTGGGATGACCTGCCGGGCATGCCGGAACCACCTCTCAGACGTGCCAGAACCATGTGGCGGACAGTCCGGAATCACCTGTTGGGCATGCGCAACCACCTCTGAGACGTACCAGAACCACATGCCGTGCAGGCTGGAACCACCTACCGGACAGACCGGAATCACCTTTCGGGCATGCCGGAACCACCTGTCAGATGTGCCAGAAACACGTGCCGGAGACGCCGGAAGCACCTGCCAAGCACGTTGGAACCACCTGCTCAACTCGCCTGAACCACCTGCCGGACATGCCAAGATCACCTGCCGACTATGCCAGAACCACTTGGCGAACACTCCGGAATCACTTGCCGGGCACGCAGGAACCACCTCTCAGACATGCCAGAACCCCGTGTCAATGACCCCGGAAGCACCAGCTGAGCACGCCGGAACCACCTGCTCGACTCGCCAGAACCACCTGCCCGACATGCAAAAATCACCTGCCGGCTACGCCACAACCAGTTGGTGAACACTTTGGAACCACCTGCCAGTCATGCCAAAATCACCTGCCAACTACGCCAGAACCGCTTGGCGGACACTGCGGAAACACCTGTCGGGCCGGCTGGAACCACATCTCAGACGTGCCAGAAACGTGTTCATGAGATCCTGGAACCACACCCCGAACAGACGGATACCACCTGCCAGAACCGCCTGAACCACCTGCTGAGCACGCCGGAACCACCTGCTCGACTCACCGGTGCCACCTCCCTGACACGCCAAAATCACCTGCTGGGTATGCCAGAACCACTTGGCGGACACTCCGGAATCATCTGCCGGACATGCCGGAACCAGCTC
Source organism: Equus przewalskii (assembly GCF_037783145.1). Classification (NCBI taxonomy): domain Eukaryota; kingdom Metazoa; phylum Chordata; class Mammalia; order Perissodactyla; family Equidae; genus Equus; species Equus przewalskii. The sequence continues at coordinate 69,814 of NW_027227599.1, read as the reverse complement.
TCAGGCACACCAGAACCAAGTGCCGGAGACACCGGAAGCACCTGCCGAGCATGCCGGAGCCACCTGCTCGACTCGCCAGAAACACCTGCCGGACACGCCAAAATCACCTGCCGGGTATGCCAGAACCACCTGGCGGACACTAAGGAATCACCTGCCGCGCATGCCGGAACCACCTCTCAGACGTGCCAGAAGCACGTGGCGGACAGTCCGGAATCACCTGTTGGGCATACGCAACCACCTCTGACACGTACCAGAACCACGTGCCGTGCACGCCGGAACCACCTACCGGACAGACCGGAATCAACTTTTGGTCATGCCGGAACCACCAGTCAGATGTGCCAGAAACACGTGCCGGAGACGCCGGAAGCACCTGCCGAGCACGTCGCAACCACCTGCTCAACTCGCCTGAACCACCTGCCGGACACGCCAAAATCACCTGCCCGCTACACCAGCACCACTTCGGGGACAAGCCGGAATCACGTGAGGGGCATGCCGGCACAGCCTCTCAGACTGAACCTCGTGCCGGACACCACAGAACCACCTGCCGGACAGACCGGAACCACCTGCCGGACACGCCGGAACCACCGGCTCGACCCGCCGGAACGACCGCTGGACATGCAAAATCACCTGCCGGCTACGCCGGAAACACTTGGCGAACACTCCAAAATCACCTGCCGGGCATGCCGGAACCACCTCTCAGATATGCCAGAACCACGTGACAATGACCCCGGAAGCTCCTGCCGAGCACGCCGGAAGCACCTGCTCGACTCGCCAGAACCACCTGCCGGACACGCAAAAATCACCTGCCGGCTACGCCACAACCAGTTGGGGAACACTTCGGAATCACCTGCCGGGCTTGCTGGAACCACCTGCCGGTCATGCCAAAATCACCTGCCAACTACGCCAGTACCACTTGGCGGACACTGTGGAAACACCTGTCGGGCCGGCCGGAACCACATCTCAGACGTGCCACAACCATGTGCATGAGATGCTGGAACCACACCCCGAACAGACGGAAAACACCTGCCAGACCCGTCTGAACAACCTGCCGAGCACGCCGGAGCCACCTGCTCGACTCGCCGGAACCACCTACCTGACATGCCAAAATCACCAGCCGGGTATGCCAGAACCACTTGGCGGACACTCCGGAATCATCTGTCAGACATGCCGGAACCAGCTCTCAGACACACCAGAAACACGTGCCGGAGACGCCGGAAGCACCTGCCGAGCATGCCGGAGCCACCTGCTCGACTCGCCAGAAACACCTGCCGGACACGCCAAAATCACCTGCCGGGTACGCCAGAACCACCTGGCGGACACTCCGAAATCACCTGTCGCGCATGCCGGAACCACCTCTCAGACGTGCCGGAAGCACGTGCCGGACACGCCGGAATCACCTACCGGACAGACCGGAACCACCTGCCGAGCACGCCGGAGTCACCTGTTCGACTCGCTGGAACCACCTGCCGGACAGTCCAATATTAACTGCTGGCTATGCCAGAACCACCTGGGGGACGGTCCGGAATCACCTGCCAGCCATGGCGGAACCACCTCTCAGACGTACCAGAACCACCTGCCGGAGAAGCTGGAAACACGTCCTGGACATTCTGGAACCACCTGCCGGAGAAGCCTGAACCACCTGCCAAGCACAACGGAACAACCTGCCAGACACGCCAAAATCACCTGCGTGTTATGCCAGAACCACTTGGAGGACTCTCTGGGATGACCTGCCGGGCATGCCGGAACCACCTCTCAGACGTGCCAGAACCATGTGGCGGACAGTCCGGAATCACCTGTTGGGCATGCGCAACCACCTCTGAGACGTACCAGAACCACATGCCGTGCAGGCTGGAACCACCTACCGGACAGACCGGAATCACCTTTCGGGCATGCCGGAACCACCTGTCAGATGTGCCAGAAACACGTGCCGGAGACGCCGGAAGCACCTGCCAAGCACGTTGGAACCACCTGCTCAACTCGCCTGAACCACCTGCCGGACATGCCAAGATCACCTGCCGACTATGCCAGAACCACTTGGCGAACACTCCGGAATCACTTGCCGGGCACGCAGGAACCACCTCTCAGACATGCCAGAACCCCGTGTCAATGACCCCGGAAGCACCAGCTGAGCACGCCGGAACCACCTGCTCGACTCGCCAGAACCACCTGCCCGACATGCAAAAATCACCTGCCGGCTACGCCACAACCAGTTGGTGAACACTTTGGAACCACCTGCCAGTCATGCCAAAATCACCTGCCAACTACGCCAGAACCGCTTGGCGGACACTGCGGAAACACCTGTCGGGCCGGCTGGAACCACATCTCAGACGTGCCAGAAACGTGTTCATGAGATGCTGGAACCACACCCCGAACAGACGGATACCACCTGCCAGAACCGCCTGAACCACCTGCTGAGCACGCCGGAACCACCTGCTCGACTCACCGGTACCACCTCCCTGACACGCCAAAATCACCTGCTGGGTATGCCAGAACCACTTGGCGGACACTCCGGAATCATCTGCCGGACATGCCGGAACCAGCTCTCAGGCACACCAGAACCAAGTGCCGGAGACACCGGAAGCACCTGCCGAGCATGCCGGAGCCACCTGCTCGACTCGCCAGAAACACCTGCCGGACACGCCAAAATCACCTGCCGGGTATGCCAGAACCACCTGGCGGACACTAAGGAATCACCTGCCGCGCATGCCGGAACCACCTCTCAGACGTGCCAGAAGCACGTGGCGGACAGTCCGGAATCACCTGTTGGGCATACGCAACCACCTCTGACACGTACCAGAACCACGTGCCGTGCACGCCGGAACCACCTACCGGACAGACCGGAATCAACTTTTGGTCATGCCGGAACCACCAGTCAGATGTGCCAGAAACACGTGCCGGAGACGCCGGAAGCACCTGCCGAGCACGTCGCAACCACCTGCTCAACTCGCCTGAACCACCTGCCGGACACGCCAAAATCACCTGCCCGCTACACCAGCACCACTTCGGGGACAAGCCGGAATCACGTGAGGGGCATGCCGGCACAGCCTCTCAGACTGAACCTCGTGCCGGACACCACAGAACCACCTGCCGGACAGACCGGAACCACCTGCCGGACACGCCGGAACCACCGGCTCGACCCGCCGGAACGACCGCTGGACATGCAAAATCACCTGCCGGCTACGCCGGAAACACTTGGCGAACACTCCGGAATCACCTGCCGGGCATGCCGGAACCACCTCTGAGATATGCCAGAACCACGTGACAATGACCCCGGAAGCTCCTGCCGAGCACGCCGGAAGCACCTGCTCGACTCGCCAGAACCACCTGCCGGACACGCAAAAATCACCTGCCGGCTACGCCACAACCAGTTGGGGAACACTTCGGAATCACCTGCCGGGCTTGCTGGAACCACCTGACGGTCATGCCAAAATCACCTGCCAACTACGCCAGTACCACTTGGCGGACACTGTGGAAACACCTGTCGGGCCGGCCGGAACCACATCTCAGACGTGCCACAACCATGTGCATGAGATGCTGGAACCACACCCCGAACAGACGGAAAACACCTGCCAGACCCGTCTGAACAACCTGCCGAGCACGCCGGAGCCACCTGCTCGACTCGCCGGAACCACCTACCTGACATGACCAAATCACGAGCCGGGTATGCCAGAACCACTTGGCGGACACTCCGGAATCATCTGCCGGACATGCCGGAACCAGCTCTCAGACACAGCAGAACCACGTGCCGGAGACGCCGGAAGCACCTGCCGAGCACGCCGGAGCCACCTGCTCGACTCGCCAGAAACACCTTCCGGACACGCCAAAATCACCGGCCGGGTACGCCAGAACCACCTGGCGGACACTCCGAAATCACCTGTCGCGCATGCCGGAACCACCTCTCAGACGTGCCGGAAGCACGTGCCGGACACGCCGGAATCACCTACCGGACAGACCGGAACCACCTGCCGAGCACGCCGGAGCCACCTGTTCGACTCGCTGGAACCACCTGCCGGACAGGCCAATATCAACTGCTGGCTATGCCAGAACCACCTGGGGGACGGTCTGGAATCACCTGCCAGCCATGGCGGAGCCACCTCTCAGACGTACCAGAACCACCTGCCGGAGAAGCTGGAAACACGTCCTGGACATTCTGGAACCACCTGACGGCCAAGCCTGAACCACCTGCCAAGCACAACGGAACAACCTGCCAGACACGCCAAAATCACCTGCGTGTTATGCCAGAACCACTTGGAGGACTCTCTGGGATGACCTGCCGGGCATGCCGGAACCACCTCTCAGACGTGCCAGAACCATGTGGCGGACAGTCCGGAATCACCTGTTGGGCATGCGCAACCACCTCTGAGACGTACCAGAACCACATGCCGTGCAGGCTGGAACCACCTACCGGACAGACCGGAATCACCTTTCGGGCATGCCGGAACCACCTGTCAGATGTGCCAGAAACACGTGCCGGAGACGCCGGAAGCACCTGCCAAGCACGTTGGAACCACCTGCTCAACTCGCCTGAACCACCTGCCGGACATGCCAAGATCACCTGCCGACTATGCCAGAACCACTTGGCGAACACTCCGGAATCACTTGCCGGGCACGCAGGAACCACCTCTCAGACATGCCAGAACCCCGTGTCAATGACCCCGGAAGCACCAGCTGAGCACGCCGGAACCACCTGCTCGACTCGCCAGAACCACCTGCCCGACATGCAAAAATCACCTGCCGGCTACGCCACAACCAGTTGGTGAACACTTTGGAACCACCTGCCAGTCATGCCAAAATCACCTGCCAACTACGCCAGAACCGCTTGGCGGACACTGCGGAAACACCTGTCGGGCCGGCTGGAACCACATCTCAGACGTGCCAGAAACGTGTTCATGAGATCCTGGAACCACACCCCGAACAGACGGATACCACCTGCCAGAACCGCCTGAACCACCTGCTGAGCACGCCGGAACCACCTGCTCGACTCACCGGTGCCACCTCCCTGACACGCCAAAATCACCTGCTGGGTATGCCAGAACCACTTGGCGGACACTCCGGAATCATCTGCCGGACATGCCGGAACCAGCTCTCAGGCACACCAGAACCAAGTGCCGGAGACACCGGAAGCACCTGCCGAGCATGCCGGAGCCACCTGCTCGACTCGCCAGAAACACCTGCCGGACACGCCAAAATCACCTGCCGGGTATGCCAGAACCACCTGGCGGACACTAAGGAATCACCTGCCGCGCATGCCGGAACCACCTCTCAGACGTGCCAGAAGCACGTGGCGGACAGTCCGGAATCACCTGTTGGGCATACGCAACCACCTCTGACACGTACCAGAACCACGTGCCGTGCACGCCGGAACCACCTACCGGACAGACCGGAATCAACTTTTGGTCATGCCGGAACCACCAGTCAGATGTGCCAGAAACACGTGCCGGAGACGCCGGAAGCACCTGCCGAGCACGTCGCAACCACCTGCTCAACTCACCTGAACCACCTGCCGGACACGCCAAAATCACCTGCCCGCTACACCAGCACCACTTCGGGGACAAGCCGGAATCACGTGAGGGGCATGCCGGCACAGCCTCTCAGACTGAACCTCGTGCCGGACACCACAGAACCACCTGCCGGACAGACCGGAACCACCTGCCGGACACGCCGGAACCACCGGCTCGACCCGCCGGAACGACCGCTGGACATGCAAAATCACCTGCCGGCTACGCCGGAAACACTTGGCGAACACTCCGGAATCACCTGCCGGGCATGCCGGAACCACCTCTCAGATATGCCAGAACCACGTGACAATGACCCCGGAAGCTCCTGCCGAGCACGCCGGAAGCACGTGCTCGACTCGCCAGAACCACCTGCCGGACACGCAAAAATCACCTGCCGGCTACGCCACAACCAGTTGGGGAACACTTCGGAATCACCTGCCGGGCTTGCTGGAACCACCTGCCGGTCATGCCAAAATCACCTGCCAACTACGCCAGTACCACTTGGCGGACACTGTGGAAACACCTGTCGGGCCGGCCGGAACCACATCTCAGACGTGCCACAACCATGTGCATGAGATGCTGGAACCACACCCCGAACAGACGGAAAACACCTGCCAGACCCGTCTGAACAACCTGCCGAGCACGCCGGAGCCACCTGCTCGACTCGCCGGAACCACCTACCTGACATGCCAAAATCACCAGCCGGGTATGCCAGAACCACTTGGCGGACACTCCGGAATCATCTGTCAGACATGCCGGAACCAGCTCTCAGACACACCAGAAACACGTGCCGGAGACGCCGGAAGCACCTGCCGAGCATGCCGGAGCCACCTGCTCGACTCGCCAGAAACACCTGCCGGACACGCCAAAATCACCTGCCGGGTACGCCAGAACCACCTGGCGGACACTCCGAAATCACCTGTCGCGCATGCCGGAACCACCTCTCAGACGTGCCGGAAGCACGTGCCGGACACGCCGGAATCACCTACCGGACAGACCGGAACCACCTGCCGAGCACGCCGGAGTCACCTGTTCGACTCGCTGGAACCACCTGCCGGACAGTCCAATATTAACTGCTGGCTATGCCAGAACCACCTGGGGGACGGTCCGGAATCACCTGCCAGCCATGGCGGAACCACCTCTCAGACGTACCAGAACCACCTGCCGGAGAAGCTGGAAACACGTCCTGGACATTCTGGAACCACCTGCCGGAGAAGCCTGAACCACCTGCCAAGCACAACGGAACAACCTGCCAGACACGCCAAAATCACCTGCGTGTTATGCCAGAACCACTTGGAGGACTCTCTGGGATGACCTGCCGGGCATGCCGGAACCACCTCTCAGACGTGCCAGAACCATGTGGCGGACAGTCCGGAATCACCTGTTGGGCATGCGCAACCACCTCTGAGACGTACCAGAACCACATGCCGTGCAGGCTGGAACCACCTACCGGACAGACCGGAATCAGCTTTCGGGCATGCCGGAACCACCTGTCAGATGTGCCAGAAACACGTGCCGGAGACGCCGGAAGCACCTGCCAAGCACGTTGGAACCACCTGCTCAACTCGCCTGAACCACCTGCCGGACATGCCAAGATCACCTGCCGACTATGCCAGAACCACTTGGCGAACACTCCGGAATCACTTGCCGGGCACGCAGGAACCACCTCTCAGACATGCCAGAACCCCGTGTCAATGACCCCGGAAGCACCAGCTGAGCACGCCGGAACCACCTGCTCGACTCGCCAGAACCACCTGCCGACATGCAAAAATCACCTGCCGGCTACGCCACAACCAGTTGGTGAACACTTTGGAATCACCTGCCAGGCTTGCTGGAACCACCTGCCAGTCATGCCAAAATCACCTGCCAACTACGCCAGAACCGCTTGGCGGACACTGCGGAAACACCTGTCGGGCCGGCTGGAACCACATCTCAGACGTGCCAGAAACGTGTTCATGAGATGCTGGAACCACACCCCGAACAGACGGATACCACCTGCCAGAACCGTCTGAACCACCTGCTGAGCACGCCGGAACCACCTGCTCGACTCACCGGTACCACCTCCCTGACACGCCAAAATCACCTGCTGGGTATGCCAGAACCACTTGGCGGACACTCCGGAATCATCTGCCGGACATGCCGGAACCAGCTCTCAGACACACCAGAACCAAGTGCCGGAGACGCCGGAAGCACCTGCCGAGCATGCCGGAGCCACCTGCTCGACTCGCCAGAAACACCTGCCGGACACGCCAAAATCACCTGCCGGGTACGCCAGAACCACCTGGCGGACACTCTGAAATCACCTGTCGCGCATGCCGGAACCACCTCTCAGACGTGCCGGAAGCACGTGCCGGACATGCCGGAATCACCTACCGGACAGACCGGAACCACCTGCCGAGCACGCCGGAGCCACCTGTTCGACTCGCTGGAACCACCTGCCAGACAGGCCGATATCAACTGCTGGCTATGCCAGAACCACCTGGGGGACGGTCCGGAATCACCTGCCAGCCATGGCGGAACCACCTCTCAGATGTACCAGAACCACCTGCCGGAGAAGCTGGAAACACGTCCTGGACAGTCTGGAACCACCTGCCGGCCAAGCCTGAACCACCTGCCAAGCACAACGGAACAACCTGCCAGACACGCCAAAATCACCTGCGTGTTATGCCAGAACCACTTGGAGGACTCTCTGGGATCAGCTGCCGGGCATGCCGGAACCACCTCTCAGACGTGCCAGAACCATGTGGCGGACAGTCCGGAATCACCTGTTGGGCATGCGCAACCACCTCTGAGACGTACCAGAACCACATGCCGTGCAGGCTGGAACCACCTGCCGGACAGACGGGAATCACCTTTCGGGCATGCCGGAACCACCTCTCAGACGTACCACAACCACCTGCCGGAGAAGCTGGAAACACGTCCTGGACAGACTGGAACCACGTGATGCCCATGCCTGAACCACCTGCCGAGCACGGCGGAACCACCTGCCGGACACGCCAAAATCACCTGCGGGCTACGCCAGAACCACTTGGACGACTCTCCGAAATGACCTGCCGGGCATGTTGGAACCACCTCTCAGACGTGCCAGAAGCACGTGGCGGACAGTCCGGAATCACCTGTTGGGCATACGCAACCACCTCTGACACGTACCAGAACCAAGTGCCGTGCACGCCGGAACCACCTACCGGACAGACCGGAATCAACTGTTGGGCATGCCGGAACCACCAGTCAGATGTGCCAGAAACACGTGCCGGAGACGCCGGAAGCACCTGCCGAGCACGTCGCAACCACCTGCTCAACTCGCCTGAACCACCTGCCGGACACGCCAAAATCACCTGCCCGCTACACCAGCACCACTTCGGTGACAAGCCGGAATCACGTGAGGGGCATGCCGGCACAGCCTCTCAGACTGAACCTCATGCCGGACACCACAGAACCACCTCCCGGACAGACCGGAACCACCTGCCGGACACGCCGGAACCACCGGCTCGACCCGCCGGAACGACCGCTGGACATGCAAACTCGCCTGCCGGCTATGCCGGAAACACTTGGCGAACACTCCGGAATCACCTGCCGGGCATGCCGGAACCACCTCTCAGACGTGCCAGAACCATGCGGCGGACAGTCCGGAATCACCTGTTGGACATGCGCAACCACCTCTGATTCGTACCAGAACCACATGCCGTGCAGGCTGGAACCACCTACCGGACAGACCGCAATCACCTTTCGGGCATGCCGGAACCACCTGTCAGATGTGCCAGAAACACGTGCCGGAGACGCCGGAAGCACCTGCCAAGCACGTTGGAACCACCTGCTCAACTCGCCTGAACCACCTGCCGGACATGCCAAAGTCACCTGCCGACTATGCCAGAACCACTTGGCGAACACTCCGGAATCACTTGCCGGGCATGCAGGAACCACCTCTCAGACATGCCAGAACCCCGTGCCAATGACCCCGGAAGCACCAGCCGAGCACGCCGGAACCACCTGCTCGACTCGCCAGAACCACCTGCCGATCACGCAAAAATCACCTGCCGGCTACGCCACAACCAGTTGGTGAACACTTTGGAATCACCTGCCAGGCTTGCTGGAACCACCTGCCGGTCATGCCAAAATCACCTGCCAACTACGCCAGAACCGCTTGGCGGACACTGCGGAAACACCTGTCGGGCCGGCTGGAACCACATCTCAGACGTGCCAGAAACGTGTTCATGAGATGCTGGAACCACACCCCGAACAGACGGATACCACCTGCCAGAACCGCCTGAACCACCTGACGAGCACGCCGGAACCACCTGCTCGACTCACCGGTACCACCTCCCTGACACGCCAAAATCACCTGCTGGGTATGCCAGAACTCACTTGGCGGACACTCCGGAATCATCTGCCGGACATGCCGGAACCAGCTCTCAGGCACACCAGAACCAAGTGCCGGAGACACCGGAAGCACCTGCCGAGCATGCCGGAGCCACCTGCTCGACTCGCCAGAAACACCTGCCGGACACGCCAAAATCACCTGCCGGGTATGCCAGAACCACCTGGCGGACACTAAGGAATCACCTGCCGCGCATGCCGGAACCACCTCTCAGACGTGCCAGAAGCACGTGGCGGACAGCCGGAACCACCTGCCGGACACGCCGGAACCACCAGCTCGACCCGCCGGAACGACCGCTGGACATGCAAAATCACCTGCCCGCTACGCCGGATACACTTGACCTTCCGGAATCACCTGTTGGGCATACGCAACCACCTCTGAGACGTACCAGAACCACGTGCCGTGCACGCCGGAACCACCTACCGGACAGACCGGAATCAACTTTTGGTCATGCCGGAACCACCAGTCAGATGTGCCAGAAACACGTGCCGGAGACGCCGGAAGCACCTGCCGAGCACGTCGCAACCACCTGCTCAACTCGCCTGAACCACCTGCCGGACACGCCAAAATCACCTGCCCGCTACACCAGCACCACTTCGGGGACAAGCCGGAATCACGTGAGGGGCATGCCGGCACAGCCTCTCAGACTGAACCTCGTGCCGGACACCACAGAACCACCTGCCGGACAGACCGGAACCACCTGCCGGACACGCCGGAACCACCGGCTCGACCCGCCGGAACGACCGCTGGACATGCAAAATCACCTGCCGGCTACGCCGGAAACACTTGGCGAACACTCCGGAATCACCTGCCGGGCATGCCGGAACCACCTCTCAGATATGCCAGAACCACGTGACAATGACCCCGGAAGCTCCTGCCGAGCACGCCGGAAGCACCTGCTCGACTCGCCAGAACCACCTGCCGGACACGCAAAAATCACCTGCCGGCTACGCCACAACCAGTTGGGGAACACTTCGGAATCACCTGCCGGGCTTGCTGGAACCACCTGCCGGTCATGCCAAAATCACCTGCCAACTACGCCAGTACCACTTGGCGGACACTGTGGAAACACCTGTCGGGCCGGCCGGAACCACATCTCAGACGTGCCAGAACCATGTGCATGAGATGCTGGAACCACACCCCGAACAGACGGAAAACACCTGCCAGACCCGTCTGAACAACCTGCCGAGCACGCCGGAGCCACCTGCTCGACTCGCCGGAACCACCTACCTGACATGACAAAATCACCAGCCGGGTATGCCAGAACCACTTGGCGGACACTCCGGAATCATCTGCCGGACATGCCGGAACCAGCTCTCAGACACAGCAGAACCACGTGCCGGAGACGCCGGAAGCACCTGCCGAGCACGCCGGAGCCACCTGCTCGACTCGCCAGAAACACCTTCCGGACACGCCAAAATCACCGGCCGGGTACGCCAGAACCACCTGGCGGACACTCCGAAATCACCTGTCGCGCATGCCGGAACCACCTCTCAGACGTGCCGGAAGCACGTGCCGGACACGCCGGAATCACCTACCGGACAGACCGGAACCACCTGCCGAGCACGCCGGAGCCACCTGTTCGACTCGCTGGAACCACCTGCCGGACAGGCCAATATCAACTGCTGGCTATGCCAGAACCACCTGGGGGACGGTCTGGAATCACCTGCCAGCCATGGCGGAACCACCTCTCAGACGTACCAGAACCACCTGCCGGAGAAGCTGGAAACACGTCCTGGACATTCTGGAACCACCTGCCGGCCAAGCCTGAACCACCTGCCAAGCACAACGGAACAACCTGCCAGACACGCCAAAATCACCTGCGTGTTATGCCAGAACCACTTGGAGGACTCTCTGGGATGACCTGCCGGGCATGCCGGAACCACCTCTCAGACGTGCCAGAACCATGTGGCGGACAGTCCGGAATCACCTGTTGGGCATGCGCAACCACCTCTGAGACGTACCAGAACCACATGCCGTGCAGGCTGGAACCACCTACCGGACAGACCGGAATCACCTTTCGGGCATGCCGGAACCACCTGTCAGATGTGCCAGAAACACGTGCCGGAGACGCCGGAAGCACCTGCCAAGCACGTTGGAACCACCTGCTCAACTCGCCTGAACCACCTGCCGGACATGCCAAGATCACCTGCCGACTATGCCAGAACCACTTGGCGAACACTCCGGAATCACTTGCCGGGCACGCAGGAACCACCTCTCAGACATGCCAGAACCCCGTGTCAATGACCCCGGAAGCACCAGCTGAGCACGCCGGAACCACCTGCTCGACTCGCCAGAACCACCTGCCCGACATGCAAAAATCACCTGCCGGCTACGCCACAACCAGTTGGTGAACACTTTGGAACCACCTGCCAGTCATGCCAAAATCACCTGCCAACTACGCCAGAACCGCTTGGCGGACACTGCGGAAACACCTGTCGGGCCGGCTGGAACCACATCTCAGACGTGCCAGAAACGTGTTCATGAGATCCTGGAACCACACCCCGAACAGACGGATACCACCTGCCAGAACCGCCTGAACCACCTGCTGAGCACGCCGGAACCACCTGCTCGACTCACCGGTGCCACCTCCCTGACACGCCAAAATCACCTGCTGGGTATGCCAGAACCACTTGGCGGACACTCCGGAATCATCTGCCGGACATGCCGGAACCAGCTCTCAGGCACACCAGAACCAAGTGCCGGAGACACCGGAAGCACCTGCCGAGCATGCCGGAGCCACCTGCTCGACTCGCCAGAAACACCTGCCGGACACGCCAAAATCACCTGCCGGGTATGCCAGAACCACCTGGCGGACACTAAGGAATCACCTGCCGCGCATGCCGGAACCACCTCTCAGACGTGCCAGAAGCACGTGGCGGACAGTCCGGAATCACCTGTTGGGCATACGCAACCACCTCTGACACGTACCAGAACCACGTGCCGTGCACGCCGGAACCACCTACCGGACAGACCGGAATCAACTTTTGGTCATGCCGGAACCACCAGTCAGATGTGCCAGAAACACGTGCCGGAGACGCCGGAAGCACCTGCCGAGCACGTCGCAACCACCTGCTCAACTCGCCTGAACCACCTGCCGGACACGCCAAAATCACCTGCCCGCTACACCAGCACCACTTCGGGGACAAGCCGGAATCACGTGAGGGGCATGCCGGCACAGCCTCTCAGACTGAACCTCGTGCCGGACACCACAGAACCACCTGCCGGACAGACCGGAACCACCTGCCGGACACGCCGGAACCACCGGCTCGACCCGCCGGAACGACCGCTGGACATGCAAAATCACCTGCCGGCTACGCCGGAAACACCTGGCGAACACTCCGGAATCACCTGCCGGGCATGCCGGAACCACCTCTGAGATATGCCAGAACCACGTGACAATGACCCCGGAAGCTCCTGCCGAGCACGCCGGAAGCACCTGCTCGACTCGCCAGAACCACCTGCCGGACACGCAAAAATCACCTGCCGGCTACGCCACAACCAGTTGGGGAACACTTCGGAATCACCTGCCGGGCTTGCTGGAACCACCTGCCGGTCATGCCAAAATCACCTGCCAACTACGCCAGTACCACTTGGCGGACACTGTGGAAACACCTGTCGGGCCGGCCGGAACCACATCTCAGACGTGCCACAACCATGTGCATGAGATGCTGGAACCACACCCCGAACAGACGGAAAACACCTGCCAGACCCGTCTGAACAACCTGCCGAGCATGCCGGAGCCACCTGCTCGACTCGCCGGAACCACCTACCTGACATGACCAAATCACGAGCCGGGTATGCCAGAACCACTTGGCGGACACTCCGGAATCATCTGCCGGACATGCCGGAACCAGCTCTCAGACACAGCAGAACCACGTGCCGGAGACGCCGGAAGCACCTGCCGAGCACGCCGGAGCCACCTGCTCGACTCGCCAGAAACACCTTCCGGACACGCCAAAATCACCGGCCGGGTACGCCAGAACCACCTGGCGGACACTCCGAAATCACCTGTCGCGCATGCCGGAACCACCTCTCAGACGTGCCGGAAGCACGTGCCGGACACGCCGGAATCACCTACCGGACAGACCGGAACCACCTGCCGAGCACGCCGGAGCCACCTGTTCGACTCGCTGGAACCACCTGCCGGACAGGCCAATATCAACTGCTGGCTATGCCAGAACCACCTGGGGGACGGTCTGGAATCACCTGCCAGCCATGGCGGAGCCACCTCTCAGACGTACCAGAACCACCTGCCGGAGAAGCTGGAAACACGTCCTGGACATTCTGGAACCACCTGCCGGCCAAGCCTGAACCACCTGCCAAGCACAACGGAACAACCTGCCAGACACGCCAAAATCACCTGCGTGTTATGCCAGAACCACTTGGAGGACTCTCTGGGATGACCTGCCGGGCATGCCGGAACCACCTCTCAGACGTGCCAGAACCATGTGGCGGACAGTCCGGAATCACCTGTTGGGCATGCGCAACCACCTCTGAGACGTACCAGAACCACATGCCGTGCAGGCTGGAACCACCTACCGGACAGACCGGAATCACCTTTCGGGCATGCCGGAACCACCTGTCAGATGTGCCAGAAACACGTGCCGGAGACGCCGGAAGCACCTGCCAAGCACGTTGGAACCACCTGCTCAACTCGCCTGAACCACCTGCCGGACATGCCAAGATCACCTGCCGACTATGCCAGAACCACTTGGCGAACACTCCGGAATCACTTGCCGGGCACGCAGGAACCACCTCTCAGACATGCCAGAACCCCGTGTCAATGACCCCGGAAGCACCAGCTGAGCACGCCGGAACCACCTGCTCGACTCGCCAGAACCACCTGCCCGACATGCAAAAATCACCTGCCGGCTACGCCACAACCAGTTGGTGAACACTTTGGAACCACCTGCCAGTCATGCCAAAATGACCTGCCAACTACGCCAGAACCGCTTGGCGGACACTGCGGAAACACCTGTCGGGCCGGCTGGAACCACATCTCAGACGTGCCAGAAACGTGTTCATGAGATCCTGGAACCACACCCCGAACAGACGGATACCACCTGCCAGAACCGCCTGAACCACCTGCTGAGCACGCCGGAACCACCTGCTCGACTCACCGGTGCCACCTCCCTGACACGCCAAAATCACCTGCTGGGTATGCCAGAACCACTTGGCGGACACTCCGGAATCATCTGTCAGACATGCCGGAACCAGCTCTCAGACACACCAGAAACACGTGCCGGAGACGCCGGAAGCACCTGCCGAGCATGCCGGAGCCACCTGCTCGACTCGCCAGAAACACCTGCCGGACACGCCAAAATCACCTGCCGGGTACGCCAGAACCACCTGGCGGACACTCCGAAATCACCTGTCGCGCATGCCGGAACCACCTCTCAGACGTGCCGGAAGCACGTGCCGGACACGCCGGAATCACCTACCGGACAGACCGGAACCACCTGCCGAGCACGCCGGAGTCACCTGTTCGACTCGCTGGAACCACCTGCCGGACAGTCCAATATTAACTGCTGGCTATGCCAGAACCACCTGGGGGACGGTCCGGAATCACCTGCCAGCCATGGCGGAACCACCTCTCAGACGTACCAGAACCACCTGCCGGAGAAGCTGGAAACACGTCCTGGACAGGCTGGAACCACCTGCCGGAGAAGCCTGAACCACCTGCCAAGCACAACGGAACAACCTGCCAGACACGCCAAAATCACCTGCGTGTTATGCCAGAACCACTTGGAGGACTCTCTGGGATGACCTGCCGGGCATGCCGGAACCACCTCTCAGACGTGCCAGAACCATGTGGCGGACAGTCCGGAATCACCTGTTGGGCATGCGCAACCACCTCTGAGACGTACCAGAACCACATGCCGTGCAGGCTGGAACCACCTACCGGACAGACCGGAATCACCTTTCGGGCATGCCGGAACCACCTGTCAGATGTGCCAGAAACACGTGCCGGAGACGCCGGAAGCACCTGCCAAGCACGTTGGAACCACCTGCTCAACTCGCCTGAACCACCTGCCGGACATGCCAAAATCACCTGCCGACTATGCCAGAACCACTTGGCGAACACTCCGGAATCACTTGCCGGGCATGCAGGCACCACCTCTCAGACATGCCAGAACCCCGTGCCAATGACCCCGGAAGCACCAGCCGAGCACGCCGGAACCACCTGCTCGACTCGCCAGAACCACCTGCCGATCACGCAAAAATCACCTGCCGGCTACGCCACAACCAGTTGGTGAACACTTTGGAATCACCTGCCAGGCTTGCTGGAACCACCTGCCAGTCATGCCAAAATCACCTGCCAACTACGCCAGAACCGCTTGGCGGACACTGCGGAAACACCTGTCGGGCCGGCTGGAACCACATCTCAGACGTGCCAGAAACGTGTTCATGAGATCCTGGAACCACACCCCGAACAGACGGATAACACCTGCCAGAACCGCCTGAACCACCTGCTGAGCACGCCGGAACCACCTGCTCGACTCACCGGTACCACCTCCCTGACACGCCAAAATCACCTGCTGGGTATGCCAGAACCACTTGGCGGACACTCCGGAATCATCTGCCGGACATGCCGGAACCAGCTCTCAGACACACCAGAACCAAGTGCCGGAGACGCCGGAAGCACCTGCCGAGCATGCCGGAGCCACCTGCTCGACTCACCAGAAACACCTGCCGGACACGCCAAAATCACCTGCCGGGTATGCCAGAACCACCTGGCGGACACTACGGAATCACCTGCCGCGCATGCCGGAACCACCTCTCAGACGTGCCGGAAGCACGTGCCAGACATGCCGGAAACACCTACCGGACAGACCGGAACCACCTGCCAAGAACGCCGGAGCCACCTGTTCGACTCGCTGGAACCACCTGCCGGACAGGCCAATATCAACTGCTGGCTATGCCAGAACCACCTGGGGGACAGTCCGGGATCACCTGCCAGCCATGGCGGAACCACCTCTCAGACGTACCAGAACCACCTGCCGGAGAAGCTGGAAACACGTCCTGGACAGACTGGAACCACGTGACGGCCATGCCTGAACCACCTGCCGAGCACGGCGGAACCACCTGCCGGACACGCCAAAATCACCTGCGGGCTACGCCAGAACCACTTGCACGACTCTCCGAAATGACCTGCCGGGCATGTTGGAACCACCTCTCAGACGTGCCAGAAGCACGTGGCGGACAGTCCGGAATCACTTGTTGGGCATACGCAACCACCTCTGAGACGTACCAGAACCACGTGCCGTGCACGCCGGAACCACCTACCGGACAGACCGGAATCAACTTTTGGGCATGCCGGAACCACCAGTCAGATGTGCCAGAAACACGTGCCGGAGACGCCGGAAGCACCTGCCGAGCACGTCGCAACCACCTGCTCAACTCGCCTGAACCACCTGCCGGACACGCCAAAATCACCTGCCCGCTACACCAGCACCACTTCGGGGACAAGCCGAATCACGTGAGGGGCATGGCGGCACAGCCTCTCAGACTGAACCTCGTGCCGGACACCACAGAACCACCTGCCGGACAGACCGGAACCACCTGCCGGACACGCCGGAACCACCGGCTCGACCCGCCGGAACGACCGCTGGACATGCAAAATCACCTGCCGGCTACGCCGGAAACACTTGGCGAACACTCCGGAATCACCTGCCGGGCATGCCGGAACCACCTCTCAGATATGCCAGAACCACGTGCCAATGACCCCGGAAGCACCTGCCGAGCACGCCGGAACCACCTGCTCGACTCGCCAGAACCACCTGCCGGACACGCAAAAATCACCTGCCGGCTACGCCACAACCGGTGGGGGAACACTTCGGAATCACCTGCCGGGCTTGCTGGAACCACCTGCCGGTCATGCCAAAATCACCTGCCAACTACGCCAGTACCACTTGGCGGACACTGTGGAAACACCTGTCGGGCCGGCCGGAACCACATCTCAGACGTGCCACAACCATGTGCATGAGATGCTGGAACCACACCCCGAACAGACGGAAAACACCTGCCAGACCCGTCTGAAGAACCTGCTGAGCACGCCGGAGCCACCTGCTCGACTCACCGGAACCACCTACCTGACATGCCAAAATAACCAGCCGGGTATGCCAGAACCACTTGGCTGACACTCCGGAATCATCTGCCGGACATGCCGGAACCAGCTCTCAGACACACCAGAACCACGTGCCGGAGACGCCGGAAGCACCTGCCGAGCATGCCGGAGCCACCTGCTCGACTCGCCAGAAACACCTGCCGGACACGCCAAAATCACCTGCCGGGTATGCCAGAACCACCTGGCGGACACTCCGAAATCACCTGTCGCGCATGCCGGAACCACCTCTCAGACGTGCCGGAAGCACGTGCCGGACACGCCGGAATCACCTACCGGACAGACCGGAACCACCTGCCGAGCACGCCGGAGCCACCTGTTCGACTCGCTGGAACCACCTGCCAGACAGGCCAATATTAACTGCTGGCTATGCCAGAACCACCTGGGGGACGGTCCGGAATCATCTGCCAGCCATGGCGGAACCACCTCTCAGACGTGCCAGAACCACCTGCCGGAGAAGCTGGAAACACGTCCTGGACAGTCTGGAATCACCTGCCGGCCAAGCCTGAACCACCTGCCAAGCACAACGGAACAACCTGCCAGACACGCCAAAATCACCTGCGTGTTATGCCAGAACCACTTGGAGGACTCTCTGGGATGACCTGCCGGGCATGCCGGAACCACCTCTCAGACGTGCCAGAACCATGTGGCGGACAGTCCGGAATCACCTGTTGGGCATGCGCAACCACCTCTGAGACGTACCAGAACCACATGCCGTGCAGGCTGGAACCACCTACCGGACAGACCGGAATCACCTTTCGGGCATGCCGGAACCACCTGTCAGATGTGCCAGAAACACGTGCCGGAGACGCCGGAATCACCTGCCAGCACGTTGGAACCACCTGCTCAACTCGCCTGAACCACCTGCCGGACATGCCAAAATCACCTGCCGACTATGCCAGAACCACTTGGCGAACACTCCGGAATCACTTGCCGGGCATGCAGGAACCACCTCTCAGACATGCCAGAACCCCGTGCCAATGACCCCGGAAGCACCTGCCGAGCACGCCGGAACCACCTGCTCGACTCGCCAGAACCACCTGCCGATCACGCAAAAATCACCTGCCGGCTATGCCACAACCAGTTGGTGAACACTTTGGAATCACCTGCCAGGCTTGCAGGAACCACCTGCCAGTCATGCCAAAATCACCTGCCAACTACGCCAGAACCGCTTGGCGGACACTGCGGAAACACCTGTCGGGCCGGCCGGAACCACATCTCAGACGTGCCAGAAACGTGTTCATGAGATGCTGGAACCACACCCCGAACAGATGGATACCACCTGCCAGAACCGCCTGAACCACATGCTGAGCACGCCGGAACCACCTGCTCGACTCACCGGTACCACCTCCCTGACACGCCAAAATCACCTGCTGGGTATGCCAGAACCACTTGGCGGACACTCCGGAATCATCTGCCGGACATGCCGGAACCAGCTCTCAGACACACCAGAACCACGTGCCGGAGACGCCGGAAGCACATGCCGAGCATGCCGGAGCCACCTGCTCGACTCGCCAGAAACACCTGCCGGACACGCCAAAATCACCTGCCGGGTACGCCAGAACCACCTGGCGGACACTCCGAAATCACCTGTCGCTCATGCCGGAACCACCTCTCAGACGTACCAGAACCACCTGCCGCAGAAGCTGGAAACACGTCCTGGACAGTCTGGAACCACCTGCCGGCCAAGCCTGAACCACCTGCCAAGCACAACGGAACAACCTGCCAGACACGCCAAAATCACCTGCGTGTTATGCCAGAACCACTTGGGGGACTCTCTGGGATGACCTGCCGGGCATGCTGAAACCACCTCTCAGACGTGCCAGAAGCACGTGGCGGACAGTCCGGAATCACCTGTTGGGCATACGCAACCACCTCTGAGACGTACCAGAACCACGTGCCGTGCACGCCGGAACCACCTACCGGACAGACCGGAATCACCTTTTGGGCATGCCGGAACCACCAGTCAGATGTGCCAGAAACACGTGCCGGAGACGCCGGAAGCACCTGCCGAGCACGTCGCAACCACCTGCTCAACTCGCCTGAACCACCTGCCGGACACGCCAAAATCACCTGCCCGCTACACCAGCACCACTTCGGGGACAAGCCGGAATCACGTGAGGGGCATGCCGGCACAGCCTCTCAGACTGAAGCTCGTGCCGGACACCACAGAACCACCTGCCGGACAGACCGGAACCACCTGCCGGACACGCCGGAACCACCGGCTCGACCCGCCGGAACGACCGCTGGACGTGCAAAATCATCTGCCGGCTACGCCGGAAACACTTGGCGAACACTCCGGAATCACCTGCCGGGCATGCCGGAACCACCTCTCAGATATGCCAGAACCACGTGCCAATGACCCCGGAAGCACCTGCCGAGCACGCCGGAACCACCTGCTCGACTCGCCAGAACCACCTGCCGGACACGCAAAAATCACCTGCCGGCTACGCCACAACCAGTTGGGGAACACTTCGGAATCACCTGCCGGGCTTGCTGGAACCACCTCCCGGTCATGCCAAAATCACCTGCCAACTACGCCAGTACCACTTGGGGGACACTGTGGAAACACCTGTCGGGCCGGCCGGAACCACATCTCAGACGTGCCAGAACCATGTGCATGAGATGCTGGAACCACACACCGAACAGACGGAAAACACCTGCCAGACCCGTCTGAACAACCTGCCGAGCAAGCCGGAGCCACCTGCTCGACTCGCCGGAACCACCTACCTGACATGCCAAAATCACCAGACGGGTATGCCAGAACCACTTGGCGGACACTCCGGAATCATCTACCGGACATGCCGGAACCAGCTCTCAGACACACCAGAACCACGTGCCGGAGACCCCGGAAGCACCTGCCGAGCATGCCGGAGCCACCTGCTCGACTCGCCAGAAACACCTGCCGGACACGCCAAAATCACCTGCTGGGTACGCCAGAACCACCTGGCGGACACTCCGAAATCACCTGTCGCGCATGCCGGAACCACCTCTCAGACGTGCCGGAAGCACGTGCCGGACACGCCGGAATCACCTACCGGACAGACCGGAACCACCTGCCGAGCACGCCGGAGCCACCTGTTCGACTCTCTGGAACCACCTGCCGGACAGGCCAATATTAACTGCTGGCTATGCCAGAACCACATGGGGGACGGTCCGGAATCACCTGCCAGCCATGGCGGAACCACCTCTCAGACGTACCAGAACCACCTGCCGGAGAAGCTGGAAACACGTCCTGGACAGACTGGAGTCACGTGACGGCCATGCCTGAACCACCTGCCGAGCACGGCGGAACCACATGCCGGACACGCCAAAATCACCTGCGGGCTACGCCAGAACCACTTGCACGACTCTCCGAAATGACCTGCCGGGCATGTTGGAACCACCTCTCAGACGTGCCAGAAGCACGTGGCGGACAGTCCGGAATCACCTGTTGGGCATACGCAACCACCTCTGAGACGTACCAGAACCACGTGCCGTGCACGCTGGAACCACCTACCGGACAGACCGGAATCAACTTTTGGGCATGCCGGAACCACCAGTCAGATGTGCCAGAAACACGTGCCTTAGACGCCGGAAGCACCTGCCGAGCACGTCGCAACCACCTGCTCAACTCGCCTGAACCACCTGCCGGACACGCCAAAATCACCTGCCCGCTACACCAGCACCACTTCGGGGACAAGCCGGAATCACGTGAGGGGCATGCTGGCACAGCCTCTCAGACTGAACCTCGTGCCGGACACCACAGAACCACCTGCCGGACAGACCGGAACCACCTTCCGGACACGCCGGAACCACCGGCTCGACCCGCCGGAACGACCGCTGGACATGCAAAATCACCTGCCGGCTACGCCGGAAACACTTGGCGAACACTCCGGAATCACCTGCCGGGCATGCCGGAACCACCTCTCAGATATGCCAGAACCACGTGCCAATGACCCCGGAAGCACCTGCCGAGCACGCCGGAACCACCTGCTCGACTCGCCAGAACCACCTGCCGGACACGCAAAAATCACCTGCCGGCTACGCCACAACCGGTGGGGGAACACTTCGGAATCACCTGCCGGGCTTGCTGGAACCACCTGCCGGTCATGCCAAAATCACCTGCCAACTACGCCAGTACCACTTGGCGGACACTGTGGAAACACCTGTCGGGCCGGCCGGAACCACATCTCAGACGTGCCAGAACCATGTGCATGAGATGCTGGAACCACACCCCGAACAGATGGAAAACACCTGCCAGACCCGTCTGAACAACCTGCCGAGCACGCCGGAGCCACCTGCTCGACTCGCCGGAACCACCTACCTGACATGCCAAAATCACCAGCCGGGTATGCCAGAACCACTTGGCGGACACTCCGGAATCATCTGTCAGACATGCCGTAACCAGGTCTCAGACACACCAGAAACACGTGCCGGAGACGCCGGAAGCACCTGCCGAGCATGCCGGAGCCACCTGCTCGACTCGCCAGAAACACCTGCCGGACACGCCAAAATCACCTGCCGGGTACGCGAGAACCACCTGGCGGACACTCCGAAATCACCTGTCGCGCATGCCGGAACCACCTCTCAGACGTGCCGGAAGCACGTGCCGGACACGCCGGAATCTCCTAAGGGACAGACCGGAACCACCTGCCGAGCACGCCGGAGCCACCTGTTCGACTCGCTGGAACCACCTGCCGGACAGGCCAATATTAACTGCTGGCTATGCCAGAACCACCTGGGGGACGGTCCGGAATCACCTACCAGCCATGGCGGAACCACGTGTCAGACGTAGCAGTACCACCTGCCGGAGAAGCTGGAAACACGTCCTGGACAGTCTGGAACCACCTGCCAGTCATGCCAAAATCACCTGCCAACTACGCCAGAACCACTTGGCGGACACTGCGGAAACACCTGTCGGGCCGGCTGGAACCACATCTCAGACGTGCCAGAAACGTTTCATGAGATGCTGGAACCACACCCCGAACAGACGGATACCACCTGCCAGAACCGCCTGAACCACCTGCTGAGCACGCCGGAACCACCTGCTCGACTCACCGGTACCACCTCCCTGACACGCCAAAATCACCTGCTGGGTATGCCAGAACCACTTGGCGGACACTCCGGAATCATCTGCCGGACATGCCGGAACCAGCTCTCAGACACACCAGAACCAAGTGCTGGAGGCGCCGGAAGAACCTGCCGAGCATGCCGGAGCCACCTGCTCGACTCGCCAGAAACACCTGCCGGACACGCCAAAATCACCTGCCGGGTATGCCAGAACCACCTGGCGGACACTACGGAATCACCTGCCGCGCATGCCGGAACCACCTCTCAGACGTGCCGGAAGCACGTGCCAGACACGCCGGAAACACCTACCGGACAGACCGGAACCTCCTGCCGAGCACGCCGGAGCCACCTGTTCGACTCGCTGGAACCACCTGCCGGACAGGCCAATATCAACTGCTGGCTATGCCAGAACCACCTGGGGGACAGTCCGGGATCACCTGCCAGCCATGGCGGAACCACCCCTCAGACGTACCAGAACCACCTGCCGGAGAAGCTGGAAACACGTCCTGGACAGACTGGACCCACGTGACTGCCATGCCTGAACCACCTGCCGAGCACGGCGGAACCACCTGCCGGACACGCCAAAATCACCTGCGGGCTACGCCAGAACCACTTGCACGACTCTCCGAAATGACCTGCCGGGCATGTTGGAACCACCTCTCAGACGTGCCAGAAGCACGTGGCGGACAGTCTGGAATCACCTGTTGGGCATACGCAACGACCTCTGAGACGTACCAGAACCACGTGCCGTGCACGCCGGAACCACCTACCGGACAGACCGGAATCAACTTTTGGGCATGCCGGAACCACCAGTCAGATGTGCCAGAAACACGTGCCGGAGACGCCGGAAGCACCTGCCGAGCACGTCGCAACCACCTGCTCAACTCGACTGAACCACCTGCCGGACACGCCAAAATCACCTGCCCGCTACACCAGCACCACTTCGGGGACAAGCCGGAATCACGTGAGGGGCATGCCGGCACAGCCTGTCAGACTGAACCTCGTGCCGGACACCACAGAACCACCTGCCGGACAGACCGGAACCACCTGCCGGACACGCCGGAACCACCGGCTCGACCCGCCGGAACGACCGCTGGACATGCATAATCACCTGCCGGCTACGCCGGAAACACTTGGCGAACACTCCGGAATCACCTGCCGGGCATGCCGGAACCACCTCTCAGATATGCCAGAACCACGTGCCAATGACCCCGGAAGCACCTGCCGAGCACGCCGGAACCACCTGCTCGACTCGCCAGAACCACCTGCCGGACACGCAAAAATCACCTGCCGGCTACGCCACAACCGGTGGGGGAACACTTCGGAATCACCTGCCGGGCTTGCTGGAACCACCTGCCGGTCATGCCAAAATCACCTGCCAACTACGCCAGTACCACTTGGCGGACACTGTGGAAACACCTGTCGGGCCGGCCGGAACCACATCTCAGACGTGCCACAACCATGTGCATGAGATGCTGGAACCACACCCCGAACAGACGGAAAACACCTGCCAGACCCGTCTGAACAACCTGCCGAGCACGCCGGAGCCACCTGCTCGACTCGGCGGAACCACCTACCTGACATGCCAAAATCACCAGCCGGGTATGCCAGAACCACTTGGCGGACACTCCGGAATCATCTGCCGGACATGCCGGAACCAGCTCTCAGACACACCAGAACCATGTGCCGGAGACGCCGGAAGCACCTGCCGAGCATGCCGGAGCCACCTGCTCGACTCGCCAGAAACACATGCCGGACACGCCAAAATCACCTGCCGGGTACGCCAGAACCACCTGGCGGATACTCCGAAATCACCTGTCGCGCATGCCGGAACCACCTCTCAGACATGCCGGAAGCACGTCCCGGACACGCCGGAATCACCTACCGGACAGACCGGAACCACCTGCCGAGCACGCCGGAGCCAACTGTTCGACTCGCTGGAACCACCTCCCGGACAGGCCAATATTAACTGCTGGCTATGCCAGAACCACCTGGGGGACGGTCCGGAATCACCTGCCAGCCATGGCGGAACCACCTCTCAGACGTACCAGAACCACCTGCCGGAGAAGCTGGAAACACGTCCTGGACAGTCTGGAACCACCTGCCGGCCAAGCCTGAACCACCTGCCAAGCACAACGGAACAACCTGCCAGACACGCCAAAATCACCTGCGTGTTATGCCAGAACCACTTGGAGGACTCTCTGGGATGACCTGCCGGGCATGCCGGAACCACCTCTCAGACGTGCCAGAACCATGTGGCGGACAGTCCGGAATCACCTGTTGGGCATGCGCAACCACCTCTGAGACGTACCAGAACCGCGTGCCGTGCACGCCGGAACCACCTACCGGACAGACCGGAATCACCTTTTGGGCATGCCGGAACCACCAGTGAGATGTGCCAGAAACACGTGCCGGAGACGCCGGAAGCACCTGCCGAGCACGTCGCAACCACCTGCTCAACTCACCTGAACCACCTGCCGGACACGCCAAAATCACCTGTCCGATACACCAGCACCACTTCGGGGACAAGCCGGAATCACGTGAGGGGCATGCCGGCACAGCCTCTCAGACTGAACCTCGTGCCGGACACCACAGAACCACCTGCCGGACAGACCGGAACCACCTGCCGGACACGCCGGAACCACCGGCTCGACCCGCCGGAACGACCGCTGGACGTGCAAAATCACCTGCCGGCTACGCCGGTAACACTTGGCGAACACTCCGGAATCACCTGCCGGGCATGCCGGAACCACCTCTCAGATATGCCAGAACCACGTGCCAATGACCCCGGAAGCACCTGCCGAGCACGCCGGAACCACCTGCTCGACTCGCCAGAACCACCTGCCGGACACGCAAAAATCACCTGCCGGCTACGCCACAACCGGTGGGGGAACACTTCGGAATCACCTGCCGGGCTTGCTGGAACCACCTGCCGGTCATGCCAAAATCACCTGCCAACTACGCCAGTACCACTTGGCGGACACTGTGGAAACACCTGTCGGGCCGGCCGGAACCACATCTCAGACGTGCCAGAACCATGTGCATGAGATGCTGGAACCACACCCCGAACAGACGGAAAACACCTGCCAGACCCGTCTGAACAACCTGCCGAGCACGCCGGAGCCACCTGCTCGACTCGCCGGAACCACCTACCTGACATGCCAAAATCACCAGCCGGGTATGCCAGAACCACTTGGCGGACACTCCGGAATCATCTGTCAGACATGCCGGAACCAGGTCTCAGACACACCAGAAACACGTGCCGGAGACGCCGGAAGCACCTGCCGAGCATGCCGGAGCCACCTGCTCGACTCGCCAGAAACACCTGCCGGACACGCCAAAATCACCTGCCGGGTACGCCAGAACCACCTGGCGGACACTCCGAAATCACCTGTCGCGCATGCCGGAACCACCTCTCAGACGTGCCGGAAGCACGTGCCGGACACGCCGGAATCTCCTACCGGACAGACCGGAACCACCTGCCGAGCACGCAGGAGCCACCTGTTCGACTCGCTGGAACCACCTGCCGGACAGGCCAATATTAACTGCTGGCTATGCCAGAACCACCTGGGGGACGGTCCGGAATCACCTACCAGCCATGGCGGAACCACGTGTCAGACGTAGCAGAAACACCTGCCGGAGAAGCTGGAAACACGTCCTGGACAGACTGGAGCCACGTGACTGCCATGCCTGAACCACCTGCCGAGCACGGCGGAACCACCTGCCGGACACGCCAAAATCACCTGCGGGCTACGCCAGAACCACTTGCACGACTCTCCGAAATGACCTGCCGGGCATGTTGGAACCACCTCTCAGACGTGCCAGAAGCACGTGGCGGACAGTCCGGAATCACCTGTTGGGCATACGCAACCACCTCTGAGACGTACCAGAACCACGTGCCGTGCACGCTGGAACCACCTACCGGACAGACCGGAATCAACTTTTGGGCATGCCGGAACCACCAGTCAGATGTGCCAGAAACACGTGCCGGAGACGCCGGAAGCACCTGCCGAGCATGTCGCAACCACCTGCTCAACTCGCCTGAACCACCTGCCGGACACGCCAAAATCACCTGCCCGCTACACCAGCACCACTTCGGGGACAAGCCGGAATCACATGAGGGGCATGCCGGCACAGCCTCTCAGACTGAACCTCGTGCCGGACACCACAGAACCACCTGCCGGACAGACCGGAACCACCTGCCGGACACGCCGGAACCACCGGCTCGACCCGCCGGAACGACCGCTGGACATGCAAAATCACCTGCCGGCTACGCCGGAAACACTTGGCGAACACTCCGGAATCACCTGCCGGGCATGCCGGAACCACCTCTCAGATATGCCAGAACCACGTGCCAATGACCCCGGAAGCACCTGCCGAGCACGCCGGAACCACCTGCTCGACTCGCCAGAACCACCTGCCGGACACGCAAAAATCACCTGCCGTCTACGCCACAACCGGTGGAGGAACACTTCGGAATCACCTGCCGGGCTTGCTGGAACCACCTGCCGGTCATGCCAAAATCACCTGCCAACTACGCCAGTACCACTTGGCGGACACTGTGGAAACACCTGTCGGGCCGGCCGGAACCACATCTCAGACGTGCCAGAACCATGTGCATGAGATGCTGGAACCACACCCCGAACAGACGGAAAACACCTGCCAGACCCGTCTGAACAACCTGCCGAGCAAGCCGGAGCCACCTGCTCGACTGGCCGGAACCACCTACCTGACATGCCAAAATCACCAGCCGGGTATGCCAGAACCACTTGGCGGACACTCCGGAATCATCTGCCGGACATGCCGGA
The DNA here is from genome assembly GCF_037783145.1 of Equus przewalskii. Taxonomy (NCBI): domain Eukaryota; kingdom Metazoa; phylum Chordata; class Mammalia; order Perissodactyla; family Equidae; genus Equus; species Equus przewalskii. Next base: position 41,953 of record NW_027227599.1, on the reverse strand, counting down.
ACCAGCTCTCAGACACACCAGAACCACGTGCCGGAGACGCCGGAAGCACCTGCCGAGCATGCCGGAGCCACCTGCTCGACTCGCCAGAAACACCTGCCGGACACGCCAAAATCACCTGCTGGGTACGCCAGAACCACCTGGCGGACACTCCGAAATCACCTGTCGCTCATGCCGGAACCACCTCTCAGACGTGCCGGAAGCACGTGCCGGACACGCCGGAATCACCTACCGGACAGACCGGAACCACCTGCCGAGCACGCCGGAGCCACCTGTTCGACTCTCTGGAACCACCTGCCGGACAGGCCAATATTAACTGCTGGCTATGCCAGAACCACATGGGGGACGGTCCGGAATCACCTGCCAGCCATGGCGGAACCACCTCTCAGACGTACCAGAACCACCTGCCGGAGAAGCTGGAAACACGTCCTGGACAGACTGGAGCCACGTGACGGCCATGCCTGAACCACCTGCCGAGCACGGCGGAACCACCTGCCGGACACGCCAAAATCACCTGCGGGCTACGCCAGAACCACTTGCACGACTCTCCGAAATGACCTGCCGGGCATGTTGGAACCACCTCTCAGACGTGCCAGAAGCACGTGGCGGACAGTCCGGAATCACCTGTTGGGCATACGCAACCACCTCTGAGACGTACCAGAACCACGTGCCGTGCACGCCGGAACCACCTACCGGACAGACCGGAATCAACTTTTGGGCATGCCGGAACCACCAGTCAGATGTGCCAGAAACACGTGCCGGAGACGCCGGAAGCACCTGCCGAGCACGTCGCAACCACCTGCTCAACTCGCCTGAACCACCTGCCGGACACGCCAAAATCACCTGCCCGCTACACCAGCACCACTTCGGGGACAAGCCGGAATCACGTGAGGGGCATGCCGGCACAGCCTCTCAGACTGAACCTCGTGCCGGACACCACAGAACCACCTGCCGGACATACGGGAACCACCTGCCGGACACGCCGGAACCACCGGCTCGACCCGCCGGAACGACCGCTGGACATGCATAATCACCTGCCGGCTACGCCGGAAACACTTGGCGAACACTCCGGAATCACCTGCCGGGCATGCCGGAACCACCTCTCAGATATGCCAGAACCACGTGCCAATGACCCCGGAAGCACCTGCCGAGCACGCCGGAACCACCTGCTCGACTCGCCAGAACCACCTGCCGGACACGCAAAAATCACCTGCCGGCTACGCCACAACCGGTGGCGGAACACTTCGGAATCACCTGCCGGGCTTGCTGGAACCACCTGCCGGTCATGCCAAAATCACCTGCCAACTACGCCAGTACCACTTGGCGGACACTGTGGAAACACCTGTCGGGCCGGCCGGAACCACATCTCAGACGTGCCAGAACCATGTGCATGAGATGCTGGAACCACACCCCGAACAGACGGAAAACACCTGCCAGACCCGTCTGAACAACCTGCCGAGCACGCCGGAACCACCTGCTCGACTCACCGGTACCACCTACCTGACATGCCCAAATCACCTGCCGGGTATGCCAGAACCACTTGGCGGACACTCCGGAATCATCTGCCGGACATGCCGGAACCAGCTCTCAGACACACCAGAACCACGTGCCGGAGACGCCGGAAGCACCTGCCGAGCACGCCGGAGCCACCTGCTCGACTCGCCAGAAACACCTGCCGGACACGCCAAAATCACCTGCCGGGTATGCCAGAACCACCTGACGGACACTACGGAATCACCTGTCGCGCATGCCGGAACCACCTCTCAGACGTGCCGGAAGCACGTGCCGGACACGCCGGAAACACCTACCGGACAGACCGGAACCACCTGCCGAGCACGCCGGAGCCACCTGTTCGACTCGCTGGAACCACCTGCCGGACAGGCCAATATCAACTGCTGGCTATGCCAGAACCACCTGGGGGACAGTCCGGAATCACCTGCCAGCCATGGCGGAACCACCTCTCAGACGTACCAGAACCACCTGCTGGAGAAGCTGGAAACACGTCCTGGACAGACTGGAACCACGTGACGGCCATGCCTGAACCACCTGCCGAGCACGGCGGAACCACCTGCCAGACACGCCAAAATCACCTGCGGGCTACGCCAGAACCACTTGGAGGACTCTCCGAAATGACCTGCCGGGCATGTTGGAACCACCTCTCAGACGTGCCAGAAGCATGTGGCGGACAGTCCGGAATCACCTGTTGGGCATACGCAACCACCTCTGACACGTACCAGAACCACATGCCGTGCACGCCGGAACCACCTACCGGACAGACCGGAATCACCTTTCGGGCATGCCGGAACCACCTGTCAGATGTGCCAGAAGCACGTGCCGGAGACGCCGGAAGCACCTGCCGAGCACGTCGGAAGCACCTGCTCAACTCGCCTGAACCACCTGCCGGACATGCCAAAATCACCTGCCGGCTACGCCAGAACCACTTGGCGAACACTCCGGAATCACCTGCCGGGCATGCCGGAACCACCTCTCAGACATGCCAGAACCACGTGCCAATGACCCCGGAAGCACCAGCCGAGCACGCCGGAACCACCTGCTCGACTCGCCAGAACCACCTGCCGATCACGCAAAAATCACCTGCCGGCTACGCCACAACCAGTTGGTGAACACTTTGGAACCACCTGCCAGTCATGCCAAAATCACCTGCCAACTACGCCAGAACCGCTTGGCGGACACTGCGGAAACACCTGTCGGGCCGGCCGGAACCACATCTCAGACGTGCCAGAACCATGTGCATGAGATGCTGGAACCACACCCCGAACAGACGGAAAGCACCTGCCAGACCCGCCGGAAGCACCTGCCGAGCACGCCGGAACCACCTGCTCGACTCACCAGAAACACCTGCCGGACACGCCAAAATCACCTGCTGGGTATGCCAGAACCACCTGGCGGACACTCCGGAATCACCTGTCGCGCATGCCGGAACCACCTCTCAGACGTGCCAGAAGCACGTGGCGGACACTCCGGAATCACCTATTGGGCAGACCCAACCACCTCCGAGACGCCAGAACCACCTGCCGTGCTCGCTGGAACCACCTGCCGGACAGACCAAAATCAACTGTTGGGTATGCCAGAACCACCTGTCAGATGTGCCAGAAACACGTGCCGGAGACGCCGGAAGCACCTGCCGGGCAAGTCGGAACCACCTGCCAACTCACCTGAACCACCTGCCAGACACGCCAAAATCACCTGCGTGTTATGCCAGAACCACTTGGAGGACTCTCTGGGATGACCTGCCGGGCATGCCGGAACCACCTCTCAGACGTGCCAGAACCATGTGGCGGACAGTCCGCAGAACCACCTGCCGGACAGACCGGAATCACCTGTCGGGCATGCCGGAACCACCGGCTCAACTCGCCTGAACCACCTGCCGGACATGCCAAAATCACCTGCCGACTATGCCAGAACCACTTGGCGAACACTCCGGAATCACTTGCCGGGCATGCGGGAACCACCTCTCAGACATGCCAGAACCCCGTGCCAATGACCCCGGAAGCACCAGCCGAGCACGCCGGAACCACCTGCTCGACTCGCCAGAACCACCTGCCGATCACGCAAAAATCACCTGCCGGCTACGCCACAACCAGTTGGTGAACACTTTGGAATCACCTGCCAGGCTTGCTGGAACCACCTGCCAGTCATGCCAAAATCACCTGCCAACTACGCCAGAACCGCTTGGCGGACACTGCGGAAACACCTGTCGGGCCGGCCGGAACCACATCTCAGACGTGCCAGAAACGTGTTCATGAGATGCTGGAACCAGACCCCGAACAGACGGATACCACCTGCCAGAACCGCCTGAACCACCTGCTGAGCACGCCGGAACCACCTGCTCGACTCACCGGTACCACCTCCCTGACACGCCAAAATCACCTGCTGGGTATGCCAGAACCACTTGGCGGACACTCCGGAATCATCTGCTGGACATGCCGGAACCAGCTCTCAGACACACCAGAACCACGTGCCGGAGACGCCGGAAGCACCTGCCGAGCATGCCGGAGCCACCTGCTCGACTCGCCAGAAACACCTGCCGGACACGCCAAAATCACCTGCCGGGTATGCCAGAACCACCTGACGGACACTACGGAATCACCTGCCGCGCATGCCGGAACCACCTCTCAGACGTGCCGGAAGCACGTGCCGGACACGCCGGAAACACCTACCGGACAGACCGGAACCACCTGCCAAGAACGCCGGAGCCACCTGTTCGACTCGCTGGAACCACCTGCCGGACAGGCCAATATCAACTGCTGGCTATGCCAGAACCACCTGGGGGACAGTCCGGGATCACCTGCCAGCCATGGCGGAACCACCTCTCAGACGTACCAGAACCACCTGCTGGAGAAGCTGGAAACACGTCCTGGACAGACTGGAACCACGTGACGGCCATGCCTGAACCACCTGCCGAGCACGGCGGAACCACCTGCCGGACACGCCAAAATCACCTGCGGGCTACGCCAGAACCACTTGGACGACTCTCCGAAATGACCTGCCGGGCATGTTGGAACCACCTCTCAGACGTGCCAGAAGCACGTGGCGGACAGTCCGGAATCACCTGTTGGGCATACGCAACCACCTCTGACACGTACCAGAACCACGTGCCGTGCACGCCGGAACCACCTACCGGACAGACCGGAATCAACTTTTGGGCATGCCGGAACCACCAGTCAGATGTGCCAGAAGCACGTGCCGGAGACGCCGGAAGCACCTGCCGAGCACGTCGCAACCACCTGCTCAACTCGCCTGAACCACCTGCCGGACACGCCAAAATCACCTGCCCGCTACACCAGCACCAATTCGGGGACAAGCCGGAATCACGTGAGGGGCATGCCGGCACAGCCTCTCAGACTGAACCTCGTGCCGGACACCACAGAACCACCTGCCGGACATACCGGAACCACCTGCAGGACACGCCGGAACCACCGGCTCGACCCGCCGGAACGACCGCTGGACATGCAAAATCACCTGCCGGCTACGCCGGAAACACTTGGCGAACACTCCGGAATCACCTGCCGGGCATGCCGGAACCACCTCTCAGATATGCCAGAACCACGTGCCAATGACCCCGGAAGCACCTGCCGAGCACGCCGGAACCACCTGCTCGACTGGCCAGAACCACCTGCCGGACACGCAAAAATCACCTGCCGGCTACGCCACAACCAGTTGGGGAACACTTCGGAATCACCTGCCGGGCTTGCTGGAACCATCTGCCGGTCATGCCAAAATCACCTGCCAACTACGCCAGTACCACTTGGCGGACACTGTGGAAACACCTGTCGGGCCGGCCGGAACCACATCTCAGACGTGCCAGAACCATGTGCATGAGATGCTGGAACCACACCCCGAACAGACGGAAAACACCTGCCAGACCCGTCTGAACAACCTGCCGAGCACGCCGGAGCCACCTGCTCGACTCGCCGGAACCACCTACCTGACATGCCCAAATCACCAGCCGGGTATGCCAGAACCACTTGGCGGACACTCCGGAATCATCTGCCGGACATGCCGGAACCAGCTCTCAGACACACCAGAACCACGTGCCGGAGACGCCTGAAGCACCTGCCGAGCATGCCGGAGCCACCTGCTCGACTCGCCAGAAACACCTGCCGGACACGCCAAAATCACCTGCCGGGTACGCCAGAACCACCTGGCGCACACTCCGAAATCACCTGTCGCGCATGCCGGAACCACCTCTCAGACGTGCCGGAAGCACGTGCCGGACACGCCGGAATCACCTACCGGACAGACCGGAACCACCTGCCGAGCACACCGGAGCCACCTGTTCGACTCGCTGGAACCACCTGCCGGACAGGCCAATATTAACTGCTGGCTATGCCAGAACCACCTGGGGGACGGTCCGGAATCACCTGCCAGCCATGGCGGACCCACCTCTCAGACGTACCAGAACCACCTGCCGGAGAAGCTGGAAACACGTCCTGGACAGTCTGGAACCACCAGCCGGCCAAGCCTGAACCACCTGCCAAGCACAACGGAAAAACCTGCCAGACACGCCAAAATCACCTGCGTGTTATGTCAGAACCACTTGGAGGACTCTCTGGGATGACCTGTCGGGCATGCCGGAACCACCTCTCAGACGTGCCAGAACCATGTGGCGGACAGTCCGGAATCACCTGTTGGGCATGCGCAACCACCTCTGAGACGTACCAGAACCACATGCCGTGCAGGCTGGAACCACCTACCGGACAGACCGGAATCGCCTTTCGGGCATGCCGGAACCACCTGTCAGATGTGCCAGAAACACGTGCCGGAGACGCCGGAAGCACCTGCCAAGCACGTTGGAACCACCTGCTCAACTCGCCTGAACCACCTGCCGGACATGCCAAAATCACCTGCCGACTATGCCACAACCACTTGGCGAACACTCCGGAATCACTTGCCCGGCATGCAGGAACCACCTCTCAGACATGCCAGAACCCCGTGCCAATGACCCCGGAAGCACCAGCCGAGCACGCCGGAACCACCTGCTCGACTCGCCAGAACCACCTGCCGATCACGCAAAAATCACCTGCCGGCTACGCCACAACCAGTTGGTGAACACTTTGGAATCACCTGCCAGGCTTGCTGAAACCACCTGCCCGTCATGCCAAAATCACCTGCCAACTACGCCAGAACCGCTTGGCGGACACTGCGGAAACACCTGTCGGGCCGGCTGGAACCACATCTCAGACGTGCCAGAAACGTGTTCATGAGATGCTGGAACCACACCCCGAACAGACGGATACCACTTCCCAGAACCGCCTGAACCACCTGCTGAGCACGCCGGAACCACCTGCTCGACTCACCGGTACCACCTCCCTGACACGCCAAAATCACCTGCTGGGTATGCCAGAACCACTTGGCGGACACTCCGGAATCATCTGCCGGACATGCCGGAACCAGCTCTCAGACACACCAGAACCAAGTGCCGGAGACGCCGGAAGCACCTGCCAAGCATGCCGGAGCCACCTGCTCGACTCGCCAGAAACACCTGCCAGACACGACACCGGTACCACCTCCCTGACACGCCAAAATCACCTGCTGGGTGTGTCAGAACCACTTGGCGGACACTCCGGAATCATCTGCCGGACATGCCGGAACCAGCTCTCAGACACACCAGAACCAAGTTCCGGGGACGCCGGAAGCACCTGCCGAGCATGCCGGACCCACCAGCTCGACTCGCCAGAAACACCTGCCGGACACGCCAAAATCACCTGCCGGGTACGCCAGAACCACCTGGCGGACCCTACGGAATCACCTGTCGCGCATGCCGGAACCACCTCTCAGACGTGCCGGAAGCACGTTCCGGACACGCCGGAAACACGTACCGGACAGACCGGAACCACCTGCCAAGAACGCCGGAGCCACCTGTTTGACTCGCTGGAACCACCTGCCGGACAGGCCAATATCAACTGCTGGCTATGCCAGAACCACCTGGGGGACAGTCCGGGATCACCTGCCTGCCATGGCGGAACCACCTCTCAGACGTACCAGAACCACCTGCCGGAGAAGCTGGAAACACGTCCTGGACAGTCTGGAACCACGTGACGGCCATGCCTGAACCACCTGCCGAGCACGGCGGAACCACCTGCCGGACACGCCAAAATCACCTGCCGGCTACGCCACAACCAGTTGGTGAACACTTTGGAATCACCTGCCAGGCTTGCTGGAACCACCTGCCAGTCATGCCAAAATCACCTGCCAACTACGCCAGAACCGCTTGGCGGACACTGTGGAAACACCTGTCGGGCCGGCCGGAACCACATCTCAGACGTGCCAGAACCATGTGCATGAGATGCTGGAACCACACCCCGAACAGACGGAAAACACCTGCCAGAACCGCCTGAACCACCTGCTGAGCACGCCGGAACCACCTGCTCGACTCGCCGGTACCACCTCCCGGACGCGCCAAAATCTCCTGCTGGGTATGCCAGAACCACTTGACGGATACTCCGGAATCATCTGCCGGACATGCCGGAACCAGCTCTCAGACACACCAGAACCACGTGCCGGAGACGCCGGAAGCACCTGCCGAGCATGCCGGAGCCACCTGCTCGACTCGCCAGAAACACCTGCCGGACACGCCAAAATCACCTTCCCGCTACACCAGCACCACTTCGGGGACAAGCCGGAATCACGTGAGGGGCATGCCGGCACAGCCTCTCAGACTGAACCTCGTGCCGGACACCACAGAACCACCTGCCGGACAGACCGGAACCACCTGCCGGACACGCCGGAACCACCGGCTCGACCCGCCGGAACGACCGCTGGACATGCAAAATCACCTGCCGGCTACGCCGCAAACACTTGGCGAACACTCCGGAATCACCTGCCGGGCATGCCGGAACCACCTCTCAGATATGCCAGAACCACGTGCCAATGACCCCGGAAGCACCTGCCGAGCACGCCGGAACCACCTGCTCGACTCGCCAGAACCACCTGCCGGACACGCAAAAATCACCTGCCGGCTACGCCACAACCAGTTGGGGAACACTTCGGAATCACCTGCCGGGCTTGCTGGAACCACCTGCCGGTCATGCCAAAATCACCTGCCAACTACGCCAGTACCACTTGGCGGACACTGTGGAAACACCTGTCAGGCCGGCCGGAACCACATCTCAGACGTGCCAGAACCATGTGCATGAGATGCTGGAACCACACCCCGAACAGACGGAAAGCACCTGCCAGACCAGTCCGGAGTCACCTGCTCGACTCGCCGGAACCACCTACCTGACATGCCCAAATCACCAGCCGGGTATGCCAGAACCACTTGGCGGACACTCCGGAATCACTTGCCGGGCATGCAGGAACCACCTCTCAGACATGCCAGAACCCCGTGCCAATGACCCCGGAAACACCAGCCGAGCACGCCGGAACCACCTGCTCTACTCGCCTGAACCACCTTCCGGACACGCCAAAATCACCTGCCCGCTACACCAGCACCACTTCGGGGACAAGCCGGAATCACGTGAGGGGCATGCCGGCACAGCCTCTCAGACTGAACCTCGTGCCGGACACCACAGAAACACCTGCCGGACAGACCGGAACCACCTGCCAGACACGCCGGAACCACCGGCTCAACCCGCCGGAACGACCGCTGGACATGCAAAATCACCTGCCGGCTACGCCGGAAACACTTGGCGAACACTCCGCAATCAGCTGTCGGGCATGCCGGAACCACCTCTCAGATATGCCAGAACCACGTGCCAATGATCCCGGAAGCACCTGCCGAGCACGCCGGAACCACCTGCTCGACTCGCCAGAACCACCTGCCGGACACGCAAAAATCACCTGCCGGCTACGCCAGAACCAGTTGGTGAACACTTTGGAATCACCTGCTAGGCTTGCTGGAACCACCTGCCAGTCATGCCAAAATCACATGCCAACTACGCCAGAACCGCTTGGCGGACACTGCGGAAACACCTGTCGGGCCGACTGGAACCACATCTCAGACGTGCCAGAAACGTGTTCATGAGATTCTGGAACCACACCCCGAAAAGATGGAAAACACCTGCCAGACCAGTCTGAACAACCTGCCGAGCACGCCGGAGCCACCTACCTGACATGCCCAAATCACCAGCCGGGTATGCCAGAACCACTTGGCGGACACTCCGGAATCATCTGCCAGATATGCCGGAACCAGCTCTCAGACACACCAGAACCAAGTGCCGGAGACGCCGGAAGCACCTGCCGAGCATGCTGGAGCCACCTGCTCGACTCGCCAGAAACACCTGCCGGACACACCAAAATCACCTGCCGGGTACGCCAGAACCACCTGGCGGACACTCCGGAATCACCTGCCGCGCATGACGGAACCACCTCTTGACGTGCCGGAAGCACGTGCCAGACACGCCGGAAACACCAACCGCACAGACCGGAACCACCTGCCAAGAACGCCGGAGCCGACTGTTCGACTCGCTGGAACCACCTGCCGGACAGGCCAATATCAACTGCTGGCTGTGCCAGAACCACCTGGGGGACGGTCCGGAATCACCTGCCAGCTATGGCGGAACCACCTCTCAGACGTACCAGAACCACCTGCCGGAGAAGCTGGAAACACGTCCTGGACAGTCTGGAACCACCTGCCTGCCAAGCCTGAACCACCTGCCAAGCACAACGGAACAACCTGCCAGACACGCCAAAATCACCTGCGTGTTATGCCAGAACCACTTGGAGGACTCTCTGGGATGACTTTCCTGGCATGCCGGAACCACCTCTCAGACGTGCCAGACCATGTGGCGGACAGTCCGGAATCACCTGTTGGGCATGCGCAACCACCTCTGAGACGTAAGAGGACCACATGCCGTGCAGGCTGGAACCACCTACCGGACAGACCGGAATCACCTTTCGGGCATGCCGGAACCACCTGTCATATGTGCCAGAAACACGTGCCGGAGACGCCGGAAGCACCTGCCAAGCACGTTGGAACCACCTGCTCGAATCGCCAGAACACCTGCCGATCACGCAAAAATCACCTGCCGGCTACGCCACAACCAGTTGGGGAACACTTCGGAATCACCTGCAGGGCTTGCTGGAACCACCTGCCGGTCATGCCAAAATCACCTGCCAACTACGCCAGTACCACTTGGCGGACACTGTGGAAACACCTGTCGGGCCGGCCGGAACCACATCTCAGACCTGCCAGAACCATGTGCATGAGATGCTGGAACCACACCCCGAACAGACGGAAAACACCTGCCAGAGCCGTCTGAACAACCTGCCGAGCACGCCGGAGCCGCCTGCTCGACTCGCCGGAACCACCTACCTGACATGCCCAAATCACCTGCCGGCTACGCCGCAAACACTTGGCGAACACTCCGGAATCACCTGCCGGGCATGTCGGAACCACCTCTCAGATATGCCCGAACCACGTGCCAATGACCCCGGAAGCACCTGCCGAGCACGCCGGAACCACCTGCTCGACTCGCCGGAACCACCTACCTGACATGCCCAAATCACCTGCCGGGTATGCCAGAACCACCTGGCGGACACTCCGAAACCACCTGTCGCGCATCCCGGAACCACCTCTCAGACGTGCCGGAAGCACGTGCCGGACACGCCGGAATCACCTACCGGACAGACCGGAACCACCTGCCGAGCACTCCGGAGCCACCTGTTAGACTCGCTGGAACCACCTGCCGGACATGCCAAAATCACCTGCCGACTATGCCAGAACCACTTGGCGAACACTCCGGAATCACTTGCCGGGCATGCAGGAACCACCTCTCAGACATGCCAGCACCCCGTGCCAATGACCCCGGAAGCACCAGCCGAGCACGCCGGAACCACCTGCTCGACTCGCCAGAACCACCTGCCGATCACGCAAAAATCACCTGCCGGCTACGCCACAACCAGTTGGTGAACACTTTGGAATCACCTGCCAGGCTTGCTGGAACCAACTGCAAGTCATGCCAAAATCACCAGCCAACTACGCCAGAACCGCTTGGCGGACACTGCGGAAACACCTGTCTGGCCGGCTGGAACCACATCTCAGACGTGCCAGAAACGTGTTCATGAGATGCTGGAACCACACCCCGAACAGACGGAAAACACCTGCCAGACCCGTCTGAACAACCTGCCGAGCACGCCGGAGCCACCTACCTGACATGCCCAAATCACCAGCCGGGTATGCCAGAACCACGTGGCGGACACTCCGGAATCATCTGCCGGACATGCCAGAACCAGCTCTCAGACACACCAGAACCACGTGCCGGAGTAGCCGGAAGCACCTGCCGAGCATGCCGGAGCCACCTGCTCGACTCGCCAGAAACACCTGCCGGAAACGCCAAAATCACCTGCCGGGTACGCCAGAACCACCTGGCAGAAACTCCGAAACCACCTGTCGCGCATGCCGGAACCTCCTCTCAGACGTGCCTGAAGCACATGCCGGACACGCCGGAATCACCTACCGAGCACGCCGGAGCCACCTGTTCGACTCGCTGGAACCACCTGCCGGACAGGCCAATATCAACTGCTGGCTATGCCAGAACCACCTTGGGGACGGTCCGGAATCACCTGCCAGCCATGGCGGAACCACCTCTCAGACGTACCAGAACCACCTTCCGGAGAAGCTGGAAACACGTCCTGGACAGACTGGAACCACGTGACGGCCATGCCTGAACCACCTGCCGAGCACGGCAGAACCACCTGCCGGACACGCCAAAATCACCTGCGGGCTATGCCAGAACCACTTGGACGACTCACCGAAATGACCTGCCGGGCATGTTGGAACCACCTCTCAGACGTGCCAGAAGCACGTGGCGGACAGTCCGGAATCACCTGTTGGGCATACGCAACCACCTCTGACACGTAGCAGAACCACGTGCCGTGCACGCCGGAACCACCTACCGGACAGACCGGAATCACCTGCCGGGCATGCCGGAACCACCAGTCAGATGTGCCAGAAACACGTGCCGGAGACCCCGGAAGCACCTGCCGAGCACGTCGCAACCACCTGCTCAACTCGCCTGAACCACCTGCCGGACACGCCAAAATCACCTGCCCTCTACACCAGCACCACTTCGGGGACAAGCCGGAATCACGTGAGGGGCATGCCGGCACAGCCTCTCAGACTGAACCTCGTGCCGGACACCACAGAACCACCTGCCGGACAGACCGGAACCACCTGCCGGACACGCCGGAACCACCGGCTCGACCCGCCGGAACGACCGCTGGACATGCAAAATCACCTGCCGGCTACGCCGGAAACACTTGGCGAACACTCCGGAATCACCTGCCGGGCATGCCGGAACCACCTCTCAGATATGCCAGAACCACGTGCCAATGACCCCGGAAGCACCTGCCGAGCACGCCGGAACCACCTGCTCGACTCGCCAGAACCACCTGCCGGACACGCAAAAATCACCTGCCGGCTACGCCACAACCAGTTGGGGAACACTTCGGAATCACCTGCCGGGCTTGCTGGAACCACCTTCCGGTCATGCCAAAATCACCTGCCAACTACGCCAGTACCACTTGGCGGACACTGTGGAAACACCTGTCGGGCCGGCCGGAACCACATCTCAGACGTGCCAGAACCATGTGCATGAGATGCCGGAACCACACCCCGAACAGACGGAAAACACCTGCCAGACCCGTCTGAACAACCTGCCGAGCAAGCCGGAGCCACCTGCTCGACTCGCCGGAACCACCTATGTGACATGCCCAAATCACCTGCCGGGTACGCCAGAACCACCTGGCAGACACTCCAAAACCACCTGTCGCGCATGCCGGAACCACCTACCGGACAGACCGGAATCAACTTTTGGGCATGCCGGAACCACCAGTCAGATGTGCCAGAAACACGTGCCGGAGACCCCGGAAGCACCTGCCGAGCACGTCGCAACCACCTGCTCAACTCGCCTGAACCACCTGCCGGACACGCCAAAATCACCTGCCCTCTACACCAGCACCACTTCGGGGACAAGCCGGAATCACGTGAGGGGCATGCCGGCACAGCCTCTCAGACTGAACCTCGTGCCGGACACCACAGAACCACCTGCCGGACAGACCGGAACCACCTGCCGGACACGCCGGAACCACCGGCTCGACCCGCCGGAACGACCGCTGGACATGCAAAATCACCTGCCGGCTACGCCGCAAACACTTGGCGAACACTCCGGAATCACCTGCCGGGCATGCCGGAACCACCTCTCAGATATACCAGAACCACGTGCCAATGACCCCGGAAGCACCTGCCGAGCACGCCGGAACCACCTGCTCGACTCGCCAGAACCACCTGCCGGACACGCAAAAATCACCTGCCGGCTACGCCACAACCAGTTGGGGAACACTTCGGAATCACCTGCCGGGCTTGCTGGAACCACCTGCCGGTCATGCCAAAATCACCTGCCAACTACGCCAGTACCACTTGGCGGACACTGTGGAAACACCTGTCGGGCCGGCCGGAACCACATCTCAGACGTGCCAGAACCATGTGCATGAGATGCCGGAACCACACCCCGAACAGACGGAAAACACCTGCCAGACCTGACTGAACAACCTGCCGAGCACGCCGGAGCCACCTGCTCGACTCGCGGGAAGCACCTACCTTACATGCCCAAATCACCAGCCGGGTATGCCAGAACCACTTGGTGGACACTCCGGAATCATCTGCCGGACATGCCGGAACCACCTTTCAGACACACCAGAACCACGTGCCGGAGACGCCGGAAGCACCTGCCGAGCATGCCGGAGCCACCTGCTCGACTCGCCAGAAACACCTGCCGGACACGCCAAAATCACCTGCCGGGTACCCCAGAACCACCTGGCGGACAGTCCGGAACCACCTGTCGCGCATGCCGGAACCACCACTCAGACGTGCCGGAAGCGCGTGCCGGTCACGCCGGAATCACCTACCGGACAGACCGGAACCACCTGCCGAGCACGCCGGAGCCACCTGTTCGACTCGCTGGAACCACCTGCCGGACAGGCCAATATCAACTGCTGGCTATGACAGAACCACCTGGGGGACGGCCCGGAATCACCTGCCAGCCATGGCGGAACCACCTCTCAGACGTACCAGAACCACCTGCCGGAGAAGCTGGAAACACGTCCTGGACAGTCTGGAACCACCTGCCGGCCAAGCCTGAACCACCTGCCAAGCACAACGGAACAACCTGCCAGACACGCCAAAATCACCTGCGTGTTATGCCAGAACCACTTGGAGGACTCTCTGGGATGACCTGCCGGGCATGCCGGAACCACCTCTCAGACGTGCCAGAACCATGTGGCGGACAGTCCGGAATCACCTGTTGGGCATGCGCAACCACCTCTGAGACGTACCAGAACCACATGCCGTGCAGGCTGGAACCACCTACCGGACAGACCGGAATCACCTTTCGGGCATGCCGGAACCACCTGTCAGATGTGCCAGAAACACGTGCCGGAGACGCCGGAAGCACCTGCCAAGCACGTTGGAACCACCTGCTCAACTCGCCTGAACCACCTGCCGGACATGCCAAAATCACCTGCCGACTATGCCAGAACCACTTGGCGAACACTCCGGAATCACTTGCCGGGCATGCAGGAACCACCTCTCACACATGCCAGAACCCCGTGCCAATGACCCCGGAAGCACCAGCCGAGCACGCCGGAACCACCTGCTCGACTCCCCAGAACACGTGCCGATCACGCAAAAATCACCTGCCGGCTACGCCACAACCAGTTGGGGAACACTTTGGAATCACCTGCCAGGCTTGCTGGAACCACCTGCCAGTCATGCCAAAATCACCTGCCAACTACGCCAGAACCGCTTGGCGGACACTGCGGAAACACCTTTCGGGCCGGCTGGAACCACATCTCAGACGTGCCAGAAACGTGTTCATGAGATGCTGGAACCACATCCCGAACAGACGGATACCACCTGCCAGAACCGCCTGAACCACCTGCTGAGCACGCCGGAACCACCTGCTCGACTCACCGGTAACACCTACCTGACACGCCAAAATCACCTGCTGGGTATGCCAGAACCACTTGGCGGACACTCCGGAATCATCTGCCGGACATGCCGGAACCAGCTCTCAGACACACCAGAACCAAGTGCCGGAGACGCCGGAAGCACCTGCCGAGCATGCCGGAGCCGCCTGCTCGACTCGCCAGAAACACCTGCCGGACATGCCAAAATCACCTGCCGGGTACGCCAGAACCACTTGGCGGACACTCCGGAATCACCTGCCGCGCATGACGGAACCACCTCTCAGACTTGCCGGAAGCACGTGCCATACACGCCGGAAACACCTACCGGACAGACCGGAACCACCTGCCAAGAATGCCGGAGCCACCTGTTCGACTCGCTGGAACCACCTGCCGGACAGGCCAATATCAACTGCTGGCTATGCCAGAACCACCTGGGGAGGTCCGGAATCACCTGCCAGCCATGGCGGAACCACCTCTCAGACGTACCAGAACCACCTGCCGGAGAAGCTGGAAACACGTCCTGGACAGTCTGGAACCACCTGCCGGCCAAGCCTGAACCACCTGCCAAGCACAACGGAACAACCTGCCAGACACGCCAAAATCACCTGCGTGTTATGCCAGAACCACTTGGAGGACTCTCTGGGATGACCTGCCGGGCATGCCGGAACCACCTCTCAGACGTGCCAGAACCATGTGGCGGACAGTCCGGAATCACCTGTTGGGCATGCGCAACCACCTCTGAGACGTACCAGAACCACATGCCGTGCAGGCTGGAACCACCTACCGGACAGACCGGAATCACCTTTCGGGCATGCCGGAACCACCTGTCAGATGTGCCAGAAACACGTGCCGGAGACGCCGGAAGCACCTGCCAAGCACGTTGGAACCACCTGCTCAACTCGCCTGAACCACCTGCCGGACATGCCAAAATCACCTGCTGGGTACGCCAGAACCACTTGGCGGACACTCCGGAATCACCTGCCGCGCATGACGGAACCACCTCTCAGACGTGCCGGAATCACGTGCCATACACGCCGGAAACACCTACCGGACAGACCGGAACCACCTGCCAAGAACGCCGGAGCCACCTGTTCGACTCGCTGGAACCACCTGCCGGACAGGCCAATATCAACTGCTGGCTATGCCAGAACCACCTGGGGGACAGTCCGGGATCACCTGCCAGCCATGGCGGAACCACCTCTCAGACGTACCAGAACCACCTGCCGGAGAAGCTGGAAACACGTCCTGGACAGACTGGAACCACGTGACGGCCATGCCTGAACCACCTGCCGAGCACGGCGGAACCACCTGCCGGACACGCCAAAATCACCTGCGGGCTACGCCAGAACCACTTGGACGACTCTCCGAAATGACCTGCCGGGCATGTTGGAACCACCTCTCAGACGTGCCAGAAGCACGTGGCGGACAGTCCGGAATCACCTGTTGGGCATACGCAACCACCTCTGAGACGTACCAGAACCACGTGCCGTACACGCCGGAACCACCTACTGGACAGACCGGAATCAACTTTTGGGCATGCCGGAACCACCAGTCAGATGTGCCAGAAACACGTGCCGGAGACGCCGGAAGCACCCGCCGAGCACGTCGCAACCACCTGCTCAACTCGCCTGAACCACCTGCCGGACACGCCAAAATCACCTGCCCGCTGCACCAGCACCACTTCGGGGACAAGCCGGAATCACGTGAGGGGCATGCCGGCACAGCCTCTCAGACTGAACCTCGTGCCGGACACCACAGAACCACCTGCCGGACAGACCGGAACCACCTGCCGGACACGCCGGAACCACCGGCTCGACCCGCCGGAACGACCGCTGGACATGCAAAATCACCTGCCGGCTACGCCGGAAACACTTGGCGAACACTCCGGAATCACCTGCCGGGCATGCCGGAACCACCTCTCAGATATGCCAGAACCACGTGCCAATGACCCCGGAAGCACCTGCCGAGCACGCCGGAACCACCTGCTCGACTCGCCAGAACCACCTGCCGGACACGCAAAAATCACCTGCCGGCTACGCCACAACCAGTTGGGGAACACTTCGGAATCACCTGCCGGGCTTGCTGGAACCACCTTCCGGTCATGCCAAAATCACCTGCCAACTACGCCAGTACCACTTGGCGGACACTGTGGAAACACCTGTCGGGCCGGCCGGAACCACATCTCAGACGTGCCAGAACCATGTGCATGAGATGCTGGAACCACACCCCGAACAGACGGAAAACACCTGCCAGACCCGTCTGAACAACCTGCCGAGCAAGCCGGAGCCACCTGCTCGACTCGCCGGAACCACCTATGTGACATGCCCAAATCACCTGCCGGGTACGCCAGAACCACCTGGCGGACACTCCAAAACCACCTGTCGCGCATGCCGGAACCACCTACCGGACAGACCGGAATCAACTTTTGGGCATGCCGGAACCACCAGTCAGATGTGCCAGAAACACGTGCCGGAGACCCCGGAAGCACCTGCCGAGCACGTCGCAACCACCTGCTCAACTCGCCTGAACCACCTGCCGGACACGCCAAAATCACCTGCCCTCTACACCAGCACCACTTCGGGGACAAGCCGGAATCACGTGAGGGGCATGCCGGCACAGCCTCTCAGACTGAACCTCGTGCCGGACACCACAGAACCACCTGCCGGACAGACCGGAACCACCTGCCGGACACGCCGGAACCACCGGCTCGACCCGCCGGAACGACCGCTGGACATGCAAAATCACCTGCCGGCTACGCCGCAAACACTTGGCGAACACTCCGGAATCAGCTGCCGGGCATGCCGGAACCACCTCTCAGATATGCCAGAACCACGTGCCAATGACCCCGGAAGCACCTGCCGAGCACGCCGGAACCACCTGCTCGACTCGCCAGAACCACCTGCCGGACACGCAAAAATCACCTGCCGGCTACGCCACTACCAGTTGGGGAACACTTCGGAATCACCTGCCGGGCTTGCTGGAACCACCTGCCGGTCATGCCAAAATCACCTGCCAACTACGCC
The DNA here is from genome assembly GCF_037783145.1 of Equus przewalskii. Taxonomy (NCBI): domain Eukaryota; kingdom Metazoa; phylum Chordata; class Mammalia; order Perissodactyla; family Equidae; genus Equus; species Equus przewalskii. The sequence continues at coordinate 23,501 of NW_027227599.1, read as the reverse complement.
AGTACCACTTGGCGGACACTGTGGAAACACCTGTCGGGCCGGCCGGAACCACATCTCAGACGTGCCAGAACCATGTGCATGAGATGCCGGAACCACACCCCGAACAGACGGAAAACACCTGCCAGACCCGACTGAACAACCTGCCGAGCACGCCGGAGCCACCTGCTTGACTCGCGGGAAGCACCTACCTTACATGCCCAAATCACCAGCCGGGTATGCCAGAACCACTTGGTGGATACTCCGGAATCCTCTGCCGGACATGCCGGAACCACCTCTCAGACACACCAGAACCACGTGCTGGAGACGCCGGAAGCACCTGCCGAGCATGCCGGAGCCACCTGCTCGACTCGCCAGAAACACCTGCCGGACACGCCAAAATCACCTGCCGGGTACGCCAGAACCACCTGGCGGACACTCCGAAACCACCTGTCGCGCATGCCGGAACCACCACTCAGACGTGCCGGAAGCACGTGCCGGACACGCCGGAATCACCTACCGGACAGACCGGAACCACCTGCCGAGCACGCCGGAGCCACCTGTTCGACTCGCTGGAACCACCTGCCGGACAGGCCAATATCAACTGCTGGCTATGACAGAACCACCTGGGGGACGGTCCGGAATCACCTGCCAGCCATGGCGGAACCACCTCTCAGACGTACCAGAACCACCTGCCGGAGAAGCTGGAAACACGTCCTGGACAGTCTGGAACCACCTGCCGGCCAAGCCTGAACCACCTGCCAAGCACAACGGAACAACCTGCCAGACACGCCAAAATCACCTGCGTGTTATGCCAGAACCACTTGGAGGACTCTCTGGGATGACCTGCCGGGCATGCCGGAACCACCTCTCAGACGTGCCAGAACCATGTGGCGGACAGTCCGGAATCACCTGTTGGGCATGCGCAACCACCTCTGAGACGTACCAGAACCACATGCCGTGCAGGCTGGAACCACCTACCGGACAGACCGGAATCACCTTTCGGGCATGCCGGAACCACCTGTCAGATGTGCCAGAAACACGTGCCGGAGACGCCGGAAGCACCTGCCAAGCACGTTGGAACCACCTGCTCAACTCGCCTGAACCACCTGCCGGACATGCCAAAATCACCTGCCGACTATGCCAGAACCACTTGGCGAACACTCCGGAATCACTTGCCGGGCATGCAGGAACCACCTCTCACACATGCCAGAACCCCGTGCCAATGACCCCGGAAGCACCAGCCGAGCACGCCGGAACCACCTGCTCGACTCCCCAGAACACCTGCCGATCACGCAAAAATCACCTGCCGGCTACGCCACAACCAGTTGGTGAACACTTTGGAATCACCTGCCAGGCTTGCTGGAACCACCTGCCAGTCATGCCAAAATCACCTGCCAACTACGCCAGAACCGCTTGGCGGACACTGCGGAAACACCTGTCGGGCCGGCTGGAACCACATCTCAGACGTGCCAGAAACGTGTTCATGAGATGCTGGAACCACATCCCGAACAGACGGATACCACCTGCCAGAACCGCCTGAACCACCTGCTGAGCACGCCGGAACCACCTGCTCGACTCACCGGTACCACCTCGCTGACACGCCAAAATCACCTGCTGGGTATGCCAGAACCACTTGGCGGACACTCCGGAATCATCTGCCGGACATGCCGGAACCAGCTCTCAGACACACCAGAACCAAGTGCCGGAGACGCCGGAAGCACCTGCCGAGCATGCCAGAGCCGCCTGCTCGACTCGCCAGAAACACCTGCCGGACATGCCAAAATCACCTGCCGGGTACGCCAGAACCACTTGGCGGACACTCCGGAATCACCTGCCACGCATGACGGAACCACCTCTCAGATGTGCCGGAAGCACGTGCCAGACACGCCGGAAACACCTACCGGACAGACCGGAACCACCTGCCAAGAACGCCGGAGCCACCTGTTCGACTCGCTGGAACCACCTGCCGGACAGGCCAATATCAACTGCTGGCTATGCCAGAACCACCTGGGGGACGGTCCGGGATCACCTGCCAGCCATGGCGGAACCACCTCTCAGACGTACCAGAACCACCTGCCGGAGAAGCTGGAAACACGTCCTGGACAGACTGGAACCACGTGACGGCCATGCCTGAACCACCTGCCGAGCACGGCGGAACCACCTGCCGGACACGCCAAAATAACCTGCGGGCTACGCCAGAACCACTTGGACGACTCTCCGAAATGACCTGCCGGGCATGTTGGAACCACCTATCAGACGTGCCAGAAGCACGTGGCGGACAGTCCGGAATCACCTGTTGGGCATACGCAACCACCTCTGACACGTAGCAGAACCACGTGCCGTGCACGCCGGAACCACCTACCGGACAGACCGGAATCACCTGCCGGGCATGCCGGAACCACCAGTAAGATGTGCCAGAAACACGTGCCGGACACGCCGGAATCACCTACCGGACAGACCGGAACCACCTGCCGAGCACGCCGGAGCCACCTGTTCGACTCGCTGGAACCACCTGCCGGACAGGCCAATATCAACTGCTGGCTATGACAGAACCACCTGGGGGACGGTCCGGAATCACCTGCCAGCCATGGCGGAACCACCTCTCAGACGTACCAGAACCACCTGCCGGAGAAGCTGGAAACACGTCCTGGACAGTCTGGAACCACCTGCCGGCCAAGCCTGAACCACCTGCCAAGCACAACGGAACAACCTGCCAGACACGCCAAAATCACCTGCGTGTTATGCCAGAACCACTTGGAGGACTCTCTGGGATGACCTGCCGGGCATGCCGGAACCACCTCTCAGACGTGCCAGAACCATGTGGCGGACAGTCCGGAATCACCTGTTGGGCATGCGCAACCACCTCTGAGACGTACCAGAACCACATGCCGTGCAGGCTGGAACCACCTACCGGACAGACCGGAATCACCTTTCGGGCATGCCGGAACCACCTGTCAGATGTGCCAGAAACACGTGCCGGAGACGCCGGAAGCACCTGCCAAGCACGTTGGAACCACCTGCTCGACTCGCCTGAACCACCTGCCGGACATGCCAAAATCACCTGCCGGGTACGCCAGAACCACTTGGCGGACACTCCGGAATCACCTGCCGCGCATGACGGAACCACCTCTCGCACGTGCCGGAAGCACGTGCCATACACGCCGGAAACACCTACCGGACAGACCGGAACCACCTGCCAAGAACGCCGGAGCCACCTGTTCGACTCACTGGAACCACCTGCCGGACAGGCCAATATCAACTGCTGGCTATGCCAGAACCACCTGGGGGACAGTCCGGGATCACCTGCCAGCCATGGCGGAACCACCTCTCAGACGTACCAGAACCACCTGCCGGAGAAGCTGGAAACACGTCCTGGACAGACTGGAACCACGTGACGGCCATGCCTGAACCACCTGCCGAGCACGGCGGAACCACCTGCCGGACACGCCAAAATCACCTGCGGGCTACGCCAGAACCACTTGGACGACTCTCCGAAATGACCTGCCGGGCATGTTGGAACCACCTCTCAGACGTGCCAGAAGCACGTGGCGGACAGTCCGGAATCACCTGTTGGGCATACGCAACCACCTCTGAGACGTACCAGAACCACGTGCCGTACACGCCGGAACCACCTACTGGACAGACCGGAATCAACTTTTGGGCATGCCGGAACCACCAGTCAGATGTGCCAGAAACACGTGCCGGAGACGCCGGAAGCACCCGCCGAGCACGTCGCAACCACCTGCTCAACTCGCCTGAACCACCTGCCGGACACGCCAAAATCACCTGCCCGCTGCACCAGCACCACTTCGGGGACAAGCCGGAATCACGTGAGGGGCATGCCGGCACAGCCTCTCAGACTGAACCTCGTGCCGGACACCACAGAACCACCTGCCGGACAGACCGGAACCACCTGCCGGACACGCCGGAACCACCGGCTCGACCCGCCGGAACAACCGCTGGACATGCAAAATCACCTGCCGGCTATGCCGGAAACACTTGGCGAACACTCCGGAATCACCTGCCGGGCATGCCGGAACCACCTCTCAGATATGCGAGAACCACGTGCCAATGACCCCGGAAGCACCTGCCGAGCACGCCGGAACCACCTGCTCGACTCGCCAGAACCACCTGCCGGACACGCAAAAATCACCTGCCGGCTACGCCACAACCAGTTGGGGAACACTTCGGAATCACCTGCCGGGCTTGCTGGAACCACCTGCCGGTCATGCCAAAATCACCTGCCAACTACGCCAGTACCACTTGGCGGACACTGTGGAAACACCTGTCGGGCCGGCCGGAACCACATCTCAGACGTGCCAGAACCATGTGCATGAGATGCTGGAACCACACCCCGAACAGACGGAAAACACCTGCCAGACCCGTCTGAACAACCTGCCGAGCAAGCCGGAGCCACCTGCTCGACTCGCCGGAACCACCTATGTGACATGCCCAAATCACCTGCCGGGTACGCCAGAACCACCTGGCGGACACTCCAAAACCACCTGTCGCGCATGCCGGAACCACCTACCGGACAGACCGGAATCAACTTTTGGGCATGCCGGAACCACCAGTCAGATGTGCCAGAAACACGTGCCGGAGACCCCGGAAGCACCTGCCGAGCACGTCGCAACCACCTGCTCAACTCGCCTGAACCACCTGCCGGACACGCCAAAATCACCTGCCCTCTACACCAGCACCACTTCGGGGACAAGCCGGAATCACGTGAGGGGCATGCCGGCACAGCCTCTCAGACTGAACCTCGTGCCGGACACCACAGAACCACCTGCCGGACAGACCGGAACCACCTGCCGGACACGCCGGAACCACCGGCTCGACCCGCCGGAACGACCGCTGGACATGCAAAATCACCTGCCGGCTACGCCGCAAACACTTGGCGAACACTCCGGAATCAGCTGCCGGGCATGCCGGAACCACCTCTCAGATATGCCAGAACCACATGCCAATGACCCCGGAAGCACCTGCCGAGCACGCCGGAACCACCTGCTCGACTCGCCAGAACCACCTGCCGGACACGCAAAAATCACCTGCCGGCTACGCCACTACCAGTTGGGGAACACTTCGGAATCACCTGCCGGGCTTGCTGGAACCACCTGCCGGTCATGCCAAAATCACCTGCCAACTACGCCAGTACCACTTGGCGGACACTGTGGAAACACCTGTCGGGCCGGCCGGAACCACATCTCAGACGTGCCAGAACCATGTGCATGAGATGCCGGAACCACACCCCGAACAGACGGAAAACACCTGCCAGACCCGACTGAACTACCTGCCGAGCACGCCGGAGCCACCTGCTTGACTCGCGGGAAGCACCTACCTTACATGCCCAAATCACCAGCCGGGTATGCCAGAACCACTTGGTGGATACTCCGGAATCCTCTGCCGGACATGCCGGAACCACCTCTCAGACACACCAGAACCACGTGCTGGAGACGCCGGAAGCACCTGCCGAGCATGCCGGAGCCACCTGCTCGACTCGCCAGAAACACCTGCCGGACACGCCAAAATCACCTGCCGGGTACGCCAGAACCACCTGGCGGACAGTCCGAAACCACCTGTCGCGCATGCCGGAACCACCACTCAGACGTGCCGGAAGCACGTGCCGGACACGCCGGAATCACCTACCGGACAGACCGGAACCACCTGCCGAGCACGCCGGAGCCACCTGTTCGACTCGCTGGAACCACCTGCCGGACAGGCCAATATCAACTGCTGGCTATGACAGAACCACCTGGGGGACGGTCCGGAATCACCTGCCAGCCATGGCGGAACCACCTCTCAGACGTACCAGAACCACCTGCCGGAGAAGCTGGAAACACGTCCTGGACAGTCTGGAACCACCTGCCGGCCAAGCCTGAACCACCTGCCAAGCACAACGGAACAACCTGCCAGACACGCCAAAATCACCTGCGTGTTATGCCACAACCACTTGGAGGACTCTCTGGGATGACCTGCCGGGCATGCCGGAACCACCTCTCAGACGTGCCAGAACCATGTGGCGGACAGTCCGGAATCACCTGTTGGGCATGCGCAACCACCTCTGAGACGTACCAGAACCACATGCCGTGCAGGCTGGAACCACCTACCGGACAGACCGGAATCACCTTTCGGGCATGCCGGAACCACCTGTCAGATGTGCCAGAAACACGTGCCGGAGACGCCGGAAGCACCTGCCAAGCACGTTGGAACCACCTGCTCAACTCGCCTGAACCACCTGCCGGACATGCCAAAATCACCTGCCGACTATGCCAGAACCACTTGGCGAACACTCCGGAATCACCTGCCGGGCATGCAGGAACCACCTCTCACACATGCCAGAACCCCGTGCCAATGACCCCGGAAGCACCAGCCGAGCACGCCGGAACCATCTGCTCGACTCCCCAGAACACCTGCCGATCACGCAAGAATCACCTGCCGGCTACGCCACAACCAGTTGGTGAACACTTTGGAATCACCTGCCAGGCTTGCTGGAACCACCTGCCAGTCATGCCAAAATCACCTGCCAACTACGCCAGAACCGCTTGGCGGACACTGCGGAAACACCTGTCGGGCCGGCTGGAACCACATCTCAGACGTGCCAGAAACGTGTTCATGAGATGCTGGAACCACATCCCGAACAGACGGATACCACCTGCCAGAACCGCCTGAACCACCTGCTGAGCACGCCGGAACCACCTGCTCGACTCACCGGTACCACCTCGCTGACACGCCAAAATCACCTGCTGGGTATGCCAGAACCACTTGGCGGACACTCCGGAATCATCTGCCGGACATGCCGGAACCAGCTCTCAGACACACCAGAACCAAGTGCCGGAGACGCCGGAAGCACCTGCCGAGCATGCCGGAGCCGCCTGCTCGACTCGCCAGAAACACCTGCCGGACATGCCAAAATCACCTGCCGGGTACGCCAGAACCACTTGGCGGACACTCCGGAATCACCTGCCACGCATGACGGAACCACCTCTCAGATGTGCCGGAAGCACGTGCCAGACACGCCGGAAACACCTACCGGACAGACCGGAACCACCTGCCAAGAACGCCGGAGCCACCTGTTCGACTCGCTGGAACCACCTGCCGGACAGGCCAATATCAACTGCTGGCTATGCCAGAACCACCTGGGGGACGGTCCGGGATCACCTGCCAGCCATGGCGGAACCACCTCTCAGACGTACCAGAACCACCTGCCGGAGAAGCTGGAAACACGTCCTGGACAGACTGGAACCACGTGACGGCCATGCCTGAACCACCTGCCGAGCACGGCGGAACCACCTGCCGGACACGCCAAAATAACCTGCGGGCTACGCCAGAACCACTTGGACGACTCTCCGAAATGACCTGCCGGGCATGTTGGAACCACCTATCAGACGTGCCAGAAGCACGTGGCGGACAGTCCGGAATCACCTGTTGGGCATACGCAACCACCTCTGACACGTAGCAGAACCACGTGCCGTGCACGCCGCAACCACCTACCGGACAGACCGGAATCACCTGCCGGGCATGCCGGAACCACCAGTCAGATGTGCCAGAAACACGTGCCGGAGACGCCGGAAGCACCTGCCGAGCACGTCGCAACCACCTGCTCAACTCGCCTGAACCACCTGCCGGACACGCCAAAATCACCTGCCCGCTACACCAGCACCACTTCGGGGACAAGCCGGAATCACGTGAGGGGCATGCCGGCACAGCCTCTCAGACTGAACCTCGTGCCGGACACCACAGAACCACCTGCCGGACAGACCGGAACCACCTGCCGGACACGCCGGAACCACCGGCTCGACCCGCCGGAACGACCGCTGGACATGCAAAATCACCTGCCGGCTACGCCGGAAACACTTGGCGAACACTCCGGAATCACCTGCCGGGCATGCCGGAACCACCTCTCAGATATGCCAGAACCACGTGCCAATGACCCCGGAAGCACCTGCCGAGCACGCCGGAACCACCTGCTCGACTCGCCAGAACCACCTGCCGGACACGCAAAAATCACCTGCCGGCTACGCCACAACCAGTTGGGGAACACTTCGGAATCACCTGCCGGGCTTGCTGGAACCACCTGCCGGTCATGCCAAAATCACCTGCCAACTACGACAGCACCACTTGGCGGACACTGTGGAAACACCTGTCGGGCCGGCCGGAACCACATCTCAGACGTGCCAGAACCATGTGCATGAGATGCTGGAACCACACCCCGAACAGACGGAAAACACCTGCCAGAGCCGTCTGAACAACCTGCCTAGCACGCCGGAGCCGCCTGTTAGACTCGCCGGAACCACCTACCTGACATGCCCAAATCACCAGCCGGGTATGCCAGAACCACCTGGCGGACACTCCGAAACCACCTGTCTCGCATGCCAGAACCACCTCTCAGACGTGCCGGAAGCACGTGCCGGACACGCCGGAATCACCTACCGGACAGACCGGAACCACCTGCCGAGCACGCCGGAGCCACCTGTTCGACTCGCTGGAACCACCTGCCGGACAGGCCAATATCAACTGCTGGCTATGACAGAACCACCTGGAGGACGGTCCGGAATCACCTGCAAGCCATGGCGGAACCACCTCTCAGACGTACAAGAACCACCTGCCGGAGAAGCTGGAAACACGTCCTGGACAGTCTGGAACCACCTGCCGGCCAAGCCTGAACCACCTGCCAAGCACAACGGAACAACCTGCCAGACACGCCAAAATCACCTGCGTGTTATGCCAGAACCACTTGGAGGACTCTCTGGGATGACCTGCCGGGCATGCCGGAACCACCTCTCAGACGTGCCAGAACCATGTGGCGGACAGTCCGGAATCACCTGTTGGGCATGCGCAACCACCTCTGAGACGTACCAGAACCACATGCCGTGCAGGCTGGAACCACCTACCGGACAGACCGGAATCACCTTTCGGGCATGCCGGAACCACCTGTCAGATGTGCCAGAAACACATGCCGGAGATGCCGGAAGCACCTGCCAAGCACGTTGGAACCACCTGCTCAACTCGCCTGAACCACCTGCCGGAAATGCCAAAATCACCTGCCGACTATGCCAGAACCACTTGGCGAACACTCCGGAATCACTTGCCGGGCATGCAGGAACCACCTCTCAGACATGCCAGAACCCCGTGCCAATGACCCCGGAAGCACCAGCCGAGCACGCCGGAACCACCTGCTCTACTCGCCTGAACCACCTGCCGGACACGCCAAAATCACCTGCCCGCTACACCAGCACCACTTCGGGGACAAGCCGGAATCACGTGAGGGGCATGCCGGCACAGCCTCTCAGACTGAACCTCGTGCCGGACCCCACAGAAACACCTGCCGGACAGACCGGAACCACCTGCCGGACACGCCGGAACCACCGGCTCAACCCGCCGGAACGACCGCTGGACATGCAAAATCACCTGCCGGCTACGCCGGTAACACTTGGCGAACACTCCGCAATCAGCTGTCGGGCATGCCGGAACCACCTCTCAGATATGCCAGAACCACGTGCCAATGATCCCGGAAGCACCTGCCGAGCACGCCGGAACCACCTGCTCGACTCGCCAGAACCACCTGCCGGACACGCAAAAATCACCTGCCGGCTACGCCAGAACCAGTTGGTGAACACTTTGGAATCACCTGCCAGGCTTGCTGGAACCACCTGCAAGTCATGCCAAAATCACCAGCCAACTACGCCAGAACCGCTTGGCGGACACTGCGGAAACACCTGTCTGGCCGGCTGGAACCACATCTCGGACGTGCCAGAAACGTGTTCATGAGATGCTGGAACCACACCCCGAACAGACGGAAAACACCTGCCAGACCCGTCTGAACAACCTGCCGAGCACGCCGGAGCCACCTACCTGACATGCCCAAATCACCAGCCGGGTATGCCAGAACCGCGTGGCGGACACTCCGGAATCATCTGCCGGACATGCCAGAACCAGCTCTCAGACACACCAGAACCACGTGCCGGAGTAGCCGGAAGCACCTGCCGAGCATGCCGGAGCCACCTGCTCGACTCGCCAGAAACACCTGCCGGAAACGCCAAAATCACCTGCCGGGTACGCCAGAACCACCTGGCGGAAACTCCGAAACCACCTGTCGCGCATGCCGGAACCTCCTCTCAGACGTGCCTGAAGCACGTGCCGGACACGCCGGAATCACCTACCGAGCACGCCGGAGCCACCTGTTCGACTCGCTGGAACCACCTGCCGGACAGGCCAATATCAACTGCTGGCTATGCCAGAACCACCTTGGGGACGGTCCGGAATCACCTGCCAGCCATGGCGGAACCACCTCTCAGACGTACCAGAACCACCTGCCGGAGAAGCTGGAAACACGTCCTGGACAGACTGGAACCACGTGACGGCCATGCCTGAACCACCTGCCAAGCACGGCGGAACCACCTGCCGGACATGCCAAAATCACCTGCGGGCTACGCCAGAACCACTTGGACGACTCTCCGAAATGACCTGCCGGGCATGTTGGAACCACCTCTCAGACGTGCCAGAAGCACGTGGCGGACAGTCCGGAATCACCTGTTGGGCATACGCAACCACCTCTGACACGTAGCAGAACCACGTGCCGTGCACGCCGGAACCACCTACCGGACAGACCGGAATCACCTGCCGGGCATGCCGGAACCACCAGTCAGATGTGCCAGAAACACGTGCCGCAGACCCCGGAAGCACCTGCCGAGCACGTCGCAACCACCTGCTCAACTCGCCTGAACCACCTGCCGGACACGCCAAAATCACCTGCCCTCTACACCAGCACCACTTCGGGGACAAGCCGGAATCACGTGAGGGGCATGCCGGCACAGCCTCGCAGAATGAACCTCGTGCCGGACACCACAGAACCACCTGCCGGACAGACCGGAACCACCTGCCGGACACGCCGGAACCACCGGCTCGACCCGCCGGAACGACCGCTGGACATGCAAAATCACCTGCCGGCTACGCCGCAAACACTTGGCGAACACTCCGGAATCACCTGCCGGGCATGCCGGAACCACCTCTCAGATATACCAGAACCACGTGCCAATGACCCCGGAAGCACCTGCCGAGCACGCCGGAACCACCTGCTCGACTCGCCAGAACCACCTGCCGGACACGCAAAAATCACCTGCCGGCTACGCCACAACCAGTTGGGGAACACTTCGGAATCACCTGCCGGGCTTGCTGGAACCACCTGCCGGTCATGCCAAAATCACCTGCCAACTACGCCAGTACCACTTGGCGGACACTGTGGAAACACCTGTCGGGCCGGCCGGAACCACATCTCAGACGTGCCAGAACCATGTGCATGAGATGCTGGAACCACACCCCGAACAGACGGAAAACACCTGCCAGACCCGACTGAACAACCTGCCGAGCACGCCGGAGCCACTTGCTCGACTCGCGGGAAGCACCTACCTTACATGCCCAAATCACCAGCCGGGTATGCCAGAACCACTTGGTGGACACTCCGGAATCATCTGCCGGACATGCCGGAACCACCTCTCAGACACACCAGAACCACGTGCTGGAGACGCCGGAAGCACCTGCCGAGCATGCCGGAGCCACCTGCTCGACTCGCCAGAAACACCTGCCGGACACGCCAAAATCACCTGCCGGGTACGCCAGAACCACCTGGCGGACAGTCCGAAACCACCTGTCGCGCATGCCGGAACCACCACTCAGACGTGCCGGAAGCACGTGCCGGACACGCCGGAATCACCTACCGGACAGACCGGAACCACCTGCCGAGCACGCCGGAGCCACCTGTTCGACTCGCTGGAACCACCTGCCGGACAGGCCAATATCAACTGCTGGCTATGCCAGAACCACCTGGGGGACGGTCCGGAATCACCTGCCAGCCATGGCGGAACCACCTCTCAGACGTACCAGAACCACCTGCCGGAGAAGCTGGAAACACGTCCTGGACAGTCTGGAACCACCTGCCGGCCAAGCCTGAACCACCTGCCAAGCACAACGGAACAACCTGCCAGACACGCCAAAATCACCTGCGTGTTATGCCAGAACCACTTGGAGGACTCTCTGGGATGACCTGCCGGGCATGCCGGAACCACCTCTCAGACGTGCCAGAACCATGTGGCGGACAGTCCGGAATCACCTGTTGGGCATGCGCAACCACCTCTGAGACGTACCAGAACCACATGCCGTGCAGGCTGGAACCACCTACCGGACAGACCGGAATCACCTTTCGGGCATGCCGGAACCACCTGTCAGATGTGCCAGAAACACGTGCCGGAGACGCCGGAAGCACCTGCCAAGCACGTTGGAACCACCTGCTCAACTCGCCTGAACCACCTGCCGGACATGCCAAAATCACCTGCCGACTATGCCAGAAGCACTTGGCGAACACTCCGGAATCACTTGCCGGGCATGCAGGAACCACCTCTCACACATGCCAGAACCCCGTGCCAATGACCCCGGAAGCACCAGCCGAGCACGCCGGAACCACCTGCTCGACTCCCCAGAACACGTGCCGATCACGCAAAAATCACCTGCCGGCTACGCCACAACCAGTTGGGGAACACTTTGGAATCACCTGCCAGGCTTGCTGGAACCACCTGCCAGTCATGCCAAAATCACCTGCCAACTATGCCAGAACCGCTTGGCGGACACTGCGGAAACACCTTTCGGGCCGGCTGGAACCACATCTCAGACGTGCCAGAAACGTGTTCATGAGATGCTGGAACCACACCCCGAACAGACGGATACCACCTGCCAGAACCGCCTGAACCACCTGCTGAGCACGCCGGAACCACCTGCTCGACTCACCGGTACCACCTCCCTGACACGCCAAAATCACCTGCTGGGTATGCCAGAACCACTTGGCGGACACTCCGGAATCATCTGCCGGACATGCCGGAACCAGCTCTCAGACACACCAGAACCAAGTGCCGGAGACGCCGGAAGCACCTGCCGAGCATGCCGGAGCCGCCTGCTCGACTCGCCAGAAACACCTGCCGGACATGCCAAAATCACCTGCCGGGTACGCCAGAACCACTTGGCGGACACTCCGGAATCACTTGCCGGGCATGCAGGAACCACCTCTCAGACATGCCAGAACCCCGTGCCAATGACCCCGGAAGCACCAGCCGAGCACGCCGGAACCACCTGCTCTACTCGCCTGAACCACCTGCCGGACACGCCAAAATCACCTGCCCGCTACACCAGCACCACTTCGGGGACAAGCCGGAATCACGTGAGGGGCATGCCGGCACAGCCTCTCAGACTGAACCTCGTGCCGGACACCACAGAAACACCTGCCGGACAGACCGGAACCACCTGCCGGACACGCCGGAACCACCGGCTCAACCCGCCGGAACGACCGCTGGACATGCAAAATCACCTGCCGGCTACGCCGGAAACACTTGGCGAACACTCCGCAATCAGCTGTCGGGCATGCCGGAACCACCTCTCAGATATGCCAGAACCACGTGCCAATGATCCCGGAAGCACCTGCCGAGCACGCCGGAACCACCTGCTCGACTCGCCAGAACCACCTGCCGGACACGCAAAAATCACCTGCCGGCTACGCCAGAACCAGTTGGTGAACACTTTGGAATCACCTGCTAGGCTTGCTGGAACCACCTGCCAGTCATGCCAAAATCACATGCCAACTACGCCAGAACCGCTTGGCGGACACTGCGGAAACACCTGTCGGGCCGACTGGAACCAAATCTCAGACGTGCCAGAAACGTGTTCATGAGATTCTGGAACCACACCCCGAACAGATGGAAAACACCTGCCAGACCAGTCTGAACAACCTGCCGAGCACGCCGGAGCCACCTACCTGACATGCCCAAATCACCAGCCGGGTATGCCAGAACCACTTGGCGGACACTCCGGAATCATCTGCCGGACATGCCGGAACCAGCTCTCAGACACACCAGAACCACGTGCCGGATTCGCCGGAAGCACCTGCCGAGCATGCCGGAGCCACATGCTCGACTCGCCAGAAACACCTGCCGGACACGCCAAAATCACCTGCCGGGTACGCCAGAACCACCTGGCGGACACTCCGAAACCACCTGTCGCGCATGCCGGAACCACCTCTCAGACGTGCCGGAAGCACGTGCCGGACACGCCGGAATCACCTACCGGACAGACCGGAACCACCTGCCGAGCACGCCGGAGCCACCTGTTCGACTCGCTGGAACCACCTGCCGGACAGGCCAATATTAACTGCTGGCTATGCCACAACCACCTGGGGGACGGTCCGGAATCACCTGCCAGCTATGGCGGAACCACCTCTCAGACGTACCAGAACCACCTGCCGGAGAAGCTGGAAACACGTCCTGGACAGTCTGGAACCACCTGCCTGCCAAGCCTGAACCACCTGCCAAGCACAACGGAACAACCTGCCAGACACGCCAAAATCACCTGCGTGTTATGCCAGAACCACTTGGAGGACTCTCTGGGATGACCTTCCTGGCATGCCGGAACCACCTCTCAGACGTGCCAGACCATGTGGCGGACAGTCCGGAATCACCTGTTGGGCATGCGCAACCACCTCTGAGACGTAAGAGGACCACATGCCGTGCAGGCTGGAACCACCTACCGGACAGACCGGAATCACCTTTCGGGCATGCCGGAACCACCTGTCATATGTGCCAGAAACACGTGCCGGAGACGCCGGAAGCACCTGCCAAGCACGTTGGAACCACCTGCTCGAATCGCCAGAACACCTGCGGATCACGCAAAAATCACCTGCCGGCTACGCCACAACCAGTTGGGGAACACTTCGGAATCACCTGCCGGGCTTGCTGGAACCACCTGCCGGTCATGTCAAAATCACCTGCCAACTACGCCAGTACCACTTGGCGGACACTGTGGAAACACCTGTCGGGCCGGCCGGAACCGCATCTCAGACCTGCCAGAACCATGTGCATGAGATGCTGGAACCACACCCCGAACAGACGGAAAACACCTGCCAGAGCCGTCTGAACAACATGCCGAGCACGCCGGAGCCGCCTGCTCGACTCGCCGGAACCACCTACCTGACATGCCCAAATCACAAGCCGGGTATGCCAGAACCACTTGGCGGACACTCCGGAATCATCTGCCGGACATGCCGGAACCAGCTCTCAGACACACCAGAACCACGTGCCGGAGACGCCGGAAGCACCTGCCGAGCATGCCGGAGCCACCTGCTCGACTCGCCAGAAACACCTGCTGGACACGCCAAAATCACCTGCCGGGTACGCCAGAACCACCCGGCGGACACTCCGAAATCACCTGTCGCGCATGCCGGAACCACCTCTCAGACGTGCCGGAAGCACGTGCCGGACACGCCGGAATCACCTACCGGACAGACCGGAACCACCTGCCGAGCACGCCGGAGCCACCTGTTCGACTCGCTGGAACCACCTGCCGGACAGGCCAATATCAACTGCTGGCTATGACAGAACCACCTGGAGGACGGTCCGGAATCGCCTGCCAGCCATGGCGGAACCACCTCTCAGACGTACCAGAACCACCTGCCGGACAAGCTGGAAACACGTCCTGGACAGTCTGGAACCACCTGCAGGACAAGCCTGAACCACCTGCCAAGCACAACGGAACAACCTGCCAGACACGCCAAATTCACCTGCATGTTATGCCAGAACCACTTGGAGGACTCTCCGAAATGACCTGCCGGGCATGCCGGAACCACCTCTCAGACGTGCCAGAAGCACGTGGCGGACAGTCCGGAATCACCTGTTGGGCATACGCAACCACCTCTGAGACGTACCAGAACCACGTGCCGTGCACGCCGGAACCACCTACCGGACAGACCGGAATCACCTGCCGGGCATGCCGGAACCACCAGTCAGATGTGCCAGAAACACGTGCCGGAGACCCCGGAAGCACCTGCCGAGCACGTCGCAACCACCTGCTCAACTCGCCTGAACCACCTGACGGACACGCCAAAATCACCTGCCCTCTACACCAGCACCACTTCGGGGACAAGCCGGAATCACGTGAGGGGCATGCCGGCACAGCCTCTCAGACTGAACCTCGTGCCGGACACCACAGAACCACCTGCCGGACAGACCGGAACCACCTGCCGGACACGCCGGAACCACCGGCTCGACCCGCCGGAACGACCGCTGGACATGCAAAATCACCTGCCGGCTACGCCGGAAACACTTGGCGAACACTCCGCAATCACCTGTCAGGCATGCCGGAACCACCTCTCAGATATGCCAGAACCACGTGACAATGATCTCGGAAGCACCTGCCGAGCATGCCGGAACCACCTGCTCGACTCGCCAGAACCACCTGCCGGACACGCAAAAATCACCTGCCGGCTACGCCACAACCAGTTGGTGAACACTTTGGAATCACCTGCTAGGCTTGCTGGAACCACCTGCCAGTCATGCCAAAATCACATGCCAACTACGCCAGAACCGCTTGGCGGACACTGCGGAAACACCTGTCGGGCCGACTGGAACCACATCTCAGACGTGCCAGAAACGTGTTCATGAGATTCTGGAACCACACCCCGAACAGATGGAAAACACCTGCCAGACCAGTCTGAACAACCTGCCGAGCACGCCGGAGCCACCTACCTGACATGCCCAAATCACCAGCCGGGTATGCCAGAACCACTTGGCGGACACTCCGGAATCATCTGCCGGACATGCCGGAACCAGCTCTCAGACACACCAGAACCACGTGCCGGAGTCGCCGGAAGCACCTGCCGAGCATGCCGGAGCCACATGCTCGACTCGCCAGAAACACCTGCCAGACACGCCAAAATCACCTGCCGGGTACGCCAGAACCACCTGGCGGACACTCCGAAACCACCTGTCGCGCATGCCGGAACCACCTCTCAGACGTGCCGGAAGCACGTGCCGGACACGCCGGAATCACCTACCGGACAGACCGGAACCACCTGCCGAGCACGCCGGAGCCACCTGTTCGACTCGATGGAACCACCTGCCGGACAGGCCAATATTAACTGCTGGCTATGACAGAACCACCTGGGGGACGGTCCGGAATCACCTGCCAGCTATGGCGGAACCACCTCTCAGACGTACCAGAACCACCTGCCGGAGAAGCTGGAAACACGTCCTGGACAGTCTGGAACCACCTGCCTGCCAAGCCTGAACCACCTGCCAAGCACAACGGAACAACCTGCCAGAAACGCCAAAATCACCTGCGTGTTATGCCAGAACCACTTGGAGGACTCTCTGGGATGACCTTCCTGGCATGCCGGAACCACCTCTCAGACGTGCCAGAACCATGTGGCGGACAGTCCGGAATCACCTGTTGGGCATGCGCAACCACCTCTGAGACGTAAGAGGACCACATGCCGTGCAGGCTGGAACCACCTACCGGACAGACCGGAATCACCTTTCGGGCATGCCGGAACCACCTGTCATATGTGCCAGAAACACGTGCCGGAGACGCCGGAAGCACCTGCCAAGCACGTTGGAACCACCTGCTCAACTCGCCTGAACCACCTGCCGGACATGCCAAAATCACCTGCCGACTATGCCAGAACCACTTGGCGAACACTCCGGAATCACTTGCCGGGCATGCAGGAACCACCTCTCACACATGCCAGAACCCCGTGCCAATGACCCTGGAAGCACCAGCCGAGCCCGCCGGAACCACCTGCTCGACTCGCCAGAACACCTGCCGATCACGCAAAAATCACCTGCCGGCTACGCCACAACCAGTTGGTGAACACTTTGGAATCACCTGCCAGGCTTGCTGGAACCACCTGCCAGTCATGCCAAAATCACCTGCCAACTACGCCAGAACCGCTTGGCGGACACTGCAGAAACACCTGTCGGGCCGGCTGGAACCACATCTCAGACGTGCCAGAAACGTGTTCATGAGATGCTGGAACCACATCCCGAACAGACGGATAACACCTGCCAGAACCGCCTGAACCACCTGCTGAGCACGCCGGAACCACCTGCTCGACTCACCGGTACCACCTCTCTGACACGCCAAAATCACCTGCTGGGTATGCCAGA
This sequence comes from Equus przewalskii, assembly GCF_037783145.1. Taxonomy (NCBI): domain Eukaryota; kingdom Metazoa; phylum Chordata; class Mammalia; order Perissodactyla; family Equidae; genus Equus; species Equus przewalskii. Next base: position 5,547 of record NW_027227599.1, on the reverse strand, counting down.
ACCACTTGGTGGACACTCCGGAATCATCTGCCGGACATGCCGGAACCAGCTCTCAGACACACCAGAACCAAGTGCCGGAGACGCCGGAAGCACCTGCCGAGCATGCCGGAGCCACCTGCTCGACTCGCCAGAAACACCTGCCGGACACGCCAAAATCACCTGCCGGGTATGCCAGAACCACCTGGCGGACACTCCGGAATCACCTGCCGCGCATGACGGAACCACCTCTCAGACGTGCCGGAAGCACGTGCCAGACACGCCGGAAACACCTACCGGACAGACCAGAACCACCTGCTGAGCACGCCGGAGCCACCTGTTCGACTCGCTGGAACCACCTGCCGGACAGGCCAATATCAACTGCTGGCTATGCCAGAACCACCTGGGGGACAGTCCGGGATCACCTGCCAGCCATGGCAGAACCACCTCTCAGACGTACCAGAACCACCTGCCGGAGAAGCTGGAAACACGTCCTGGACAGACTGGAACCACGTGACGGCCATGCCTGAACCACGTGCCGAGCACGGCGGAACCACCTGCCGGACACGCCAAAATCACCTGCGGGCTACGCCAGAACCACTTGGACGACTCTCCGAAATGACCTGCCGGGCATGTTGGAACCACCTCTCAGACGTGCCAGAAGCACGTGGCGGACAGTCCGGAATCACCTGTTGGGCATACGCAACCACCTCTGAGACGTACCAGAACCACGTGCCGTGCACGCCGGAACCACCTACCGGACAGACCGGAATCAACTTTTGGGCATGCCGGAACCACCAGTCAGATGTGCCAGAAACACGTGCCGGAGACGCCGGAAGCACCTGCCGAGCACGTCGCAACCACCTGCTCAACTCGCCTGAACCACCTGCCGGACACGCCAAAATCACCTGCCGGCTACGCCACAACCAGTTGGGGAACACTTCGGAATCACCTGCCGGGCTTGCCGGAACCACCTCTCAGATATGCCAGAACCACGTGCCAATGACCCCGGAAGCACCTGCCGAGCACGCCGGAACCACCTGCTCGACTCGCCAGAACCACCTGCTGGACACGCAAAAATCACCTGCCGGCTACGCCACAACCAGTTGGGGAACACTTCGGAATCACCTGCCGGGCTTGCTGGAACCACCTGCCGGTCATGCCAAAATCACCTGCCAACTACGCCAGTACCACTTGGCGGACACTGTGGAAACACCTGTCGGGCCGGCCGGAACCACATCTCAGACGTGCCAGAACCATGTGCATGAGATGCTGGAACCACACCCCGAACAGACGGAAAACACCTGCCAGACCCGTCTGAACAACCTGCCGAGCACGCCGGACCACCTGCTCGGCTCGCCGGAACCACCTACCTGACATGCCCAAATCACCAGCCGGGTATGCCAGAACCACTTGGCGGACACTCCGGAATCATCTGCCGGACATGCCGGAACCAGCTCTCAGACACACCAGAACCACGTGCTGGAGACGCCGGAAGCACCTGCCGAGCATGCCGGAGCCACCTGCTCGACTCGCCAGAACACCTGCCGATCACGCAAAAATCACCTGCCGGCTACGCCACAACCAGTTGGTGAACACTTTGGAATCACCTGCCAGGCTTGCTGGAACCACCCGCCAGTCATGCCAAAATCACCTGCCAACTACGCCAGAACCGCTTGGCGGAAACTGCAGAAACACCTGTCGGGCCGGCTGGAACCACATCTCACACGTGCCAGAAACGTGTTCATGAGATGCTGGAACCACATCCCGAACAGACGGATACCACCTGCCAGAACCGCCTGAACCACCTGCTGAGCACGCCGGAACCACCTGCTCGACTCACCGGTACCACCTCCCTGACACGCCAAAATCACCTGCTGGGTATGCCAGAACCACTTGGCGGACACTCCGGAATCATCTGCCGGACATGCCGGAACCAGCTCTCAGACACACCAGAACCAAGTGCCGGAGACGCCGGAAGCACCTGCCGAGCATGCCGGAGCCACCTGCTCGACTCGCCAGAAACACCTGCCGGACACGCCAAAATCACCTGCCGGGTATGCCAGAACCACTTGGACGACTCTCCGAAATGACCTGCCGGGCATGTTGGAACCACCTCTCTGACGTGCCAGAAGCACGTGGCGGACAGTCCGGAATCACCTGTTGGGCATACGCAACCACCTCTGAGACGTACCAGAACCACGTGCCGTGCACGCCGGAACCACCTTTCGGACAGACCGGAATCAACTTTTGGGCATGCTGGAACCACCAGTCAGATGTGCCAGAAACACGTGCCGGAGACGCCGGAAGCACCTGCCGAGCACGTCGCAACCACCTGCTCAACTCGCCTGAACCACCTGCCGGACACGCCAAAATCACCTGCCCACTACACCAGCACCACTTCGGGGGCAAGCCGGAATCACGTGAGGGGCATGCCGGCACAGCCTCTCAGACTGAACCTCGTGCCGGACACCACAGAACCACCTGCCGGACAGACCGGAACCACCTGCCGGACACGCCGGAACCACCGGCTCGACCCGCCGGAACGACCGCTGCACATGCAAAATCACCTGCCGGCTACGCCGAAAAACACTTGGCGAACACTCCGGAAACACCTGCCGGGCATGCCGGAACCACCTCTCAGATATGCCAGAACCACGTGCCAATGACCCCGGAAGCACCTGCCGAGCACGCCGGAACCACCTGCTCGACTCGCCAGAACCACCTGCCGGACACGCAAAAATCACCTGCCGGCTACGCCACAACCAGTTGGGGAACACTTCGGAATCACCTGCCGGGCTTGCTGGAACCACCTGCCGGTCATGCCAAAATCACCTGCCAACTACGCCAGTACCACTTGGCGGACACTGTGGAAACACCTGTCGGGCCGGCCGGAACCACATCTCAGACGTGCCAGAACCATGTGCATGAGATGCTGGAACCACACCCCGAACAGACGGAAAACACCTGCCAGAGCCGTCTGAACAACCTGCCGAGCACGCCGGAGCCGCCTGCTCGACTCGCCGGAACCACCTAAGTGACATGCCCAAATCACCAGCCGGGTATGCCAGAACCACTTGGCGGACACTCCGGAATCATCTGCCGGACATGCCGGAACCAGCTCTCAGACACACCAGAACCACGTGCCGGAGACGCCGGAAGCACCTGCCGAGCATGCCGGAGCCACCTGCTCGACTCGCCAGAAACACCTGCCGGACACGCCAAAATCACCTGCCGGGTATGCCAGAACCACCTGGCGGACACTCCGGAATCACCTGCCGCGCATGACGGAACCACCTCTCAGACGTGCCGGAAGCACGTGCCAGACACGCCGGAAACACCTACCGGACAGACCGGAACCACCTGCCGAGCACGCCGGAGCCACCTGTTCGACTCGCTGGAACCACCAGCCAGACAGGCCAATATCAACTGCTGGCTATGCCAGAACCACCTGGGGGACGGTCTGGAATCACCTGCCAGCCATGGTGGAACCACCTCTCAGACGTACAAGAACCACCTGCCGGAGAAGCTGGAAACACATCCTGGACAGTCTGGAACCACCTGCCGGCCAAGCCTGAACCACCTGCCAAGCACAACGGAACAACCTGCCAGACACGCCAAAATCACCTGCGTGTTATGCCAGAACCACTTGGAGGACTCTCAGGGATGACCTGCCGGGCATGCCGGAACCACCTCTCAGACGTGCCAGAACCATGTGGCGGACAGTCCGGAATCACCTGTTGGGCATGCGCAACCACCTCTGAGACGTACCAGAACCACATGCCGTGCAGGCTGGAACCACCTACCGGACAGACCGGAATCACCTTTCGGGCATGCCGGAACCACCTGTCAGATGTGCCAGAAACACGTGCCGGAGACGCCGGAAGCACCTGCCAAGCACGTTGGAACCACCTGCTCAACTCGCCTGAACCACCTGCCGGACACGCCAAAATCACCTGCACGCTACACCAGCACCACTTCGGGGACAAGCCGGAATCACGTGAGGGGCATGCCGGCACAGCCTCGCAGACTGAACCTCGTGCCGGACACCACAGAACCACCTGCCGGACAGACCGGAACCACCTGCCGGACACGCCGGAACCACCGGCTCGACCCGCCGGAACGACCGCTGGACATGCAAAATCACCTGCCGGCTACGCCGGAAACACTTGGCGAACACTCCGGAATCACCTGCCGGGCATGCCGGAACCACCTCTCAGATATGCCAGAACCACGTGCCAATGACCCCGGAAGCACCTGCCGAGCACGCCGGAACCACCTGCTCGACTCGCCAGAACCACCTGCCGGACACGCAAAAATCACCTGCTGGCTACGCCACAACCAGTTGGGGAACACTTCGGAATCACCTGCCGGGCTTGCTGGAAAAACCTGCCGTTCATGCCAAAATCACCTGCCAACTACGCCAGTACCACTTGGCGGACACTGTGGAAACACCTGTCGGGCCGGCGGGAACCACACCTCAGACGTGCCAGAACCATGTGCATGAGATGCTGGAACCACACCCTGAACAGACGGAAAACACCTGCCAGACCCGTCTGAACAACCAGCCGAGAAAGCCGGAGCCACCTGCTCGACTCGCCGGAACCACCTACCTGACATGCCCAAATCACCAGCCGGGTATGCCAGAACCACTTGGCGGACACTCCGGAATCATCTGCCGGACATGCGGGAACCAGCTCTCAGACACACCAGAACCAAGTGCCGGAGACGCCGGAAGCACCTGCCGAGCATGCCGGAGCCACCTGCTCGACTCGCCAGAAACACCTGCCGGACACGCCAAAATCACCTGCCGGGTATGCCAGAACCACCTGGCGGACACTCCGGAATCACCTGCCACGCATGACGGAACCACCTCTCAGACGTGCCGGAAGCACGTGCCAGACACGCCGGAAACACCTACCGGACAGACCGGAACCACCTGCCGAGCAGGCCGGAGCCACCTGTTCGACTCGCTGGAACCACCTGCCGGACAGGCCAATATCAACGGCTGGCTATGCCAGAACCACCTGGGGGACAGTCCGGGATCACCTGCCAGCCATGGCGGAACCACCTCTCAGACGTACCAGAACCACCTGCCGGAGAAGCTGGAAACACGTCCTGGACAGACTGGAACCACGTGACGGCCATGCCTGAACCACCTGCCGAGCACGGCGGAACCACCTGCCGGACACGCCAAAATCACCTGCGGGCTACGCCAGAACCACTTGGACGACTCTCCGAAATGACCTGCCGGTCATGTTGGAACCACCTCTCAGACGTGCCCGAAGCGCGTGGCGGACAGTCCGGAATCACCTGTTGGGCATACGCAACCACCTCTGAGACGTACCAGAACCACGTGCCGTGCACGCCGGAACCACCTACCGGACAGACCGGAATCAACTTTTGGGCATGCCGGAACCACCAGTCAGATGTGCCAGAAACACGTGCCGGAGACGCCGGAAGCACCTGCCGAGCACGTCGCAACCACCTGCTCAACTCGCCTGAACCACCTGCCGGACACGCCAAAATCACCTGCCCACTACACCAGCACCACTTCGGGGGCAAGCCGGA
>NW_027227598.1:0-28809 GCF_037783145.1 Equus przewalskii | reverse complement strand
TGAACACCTTTCTGGCAAGTCTGAGATGTGGTTCCAGCCGGCCCGACAGGTGTTTCCGCAGTGTCCGCCAAGCGGTTCTGGCGTAGTTGGCAGGTGATTTTGGCATGACTGGCAGGTGGTTCCAGCAAGCCTGGCAGGTGATTCCAAAGTGTTCACCAACTGGTTGTGGCGTAGCCGGCAGGTGATTTTTGCGTGATCGGCAGGTGGTTCTGGTGAGTCGAGCAGGTGGTTCCGGCTTGCTCGGCTGGTGCTTCCGGGGTCATTGGCACGGGGTTCTGGCATGTCTGAGAGGTGGTTCCTGCATGCCCGGCAAGTGATTCCGGAGTGTTCGCCAAGTGGTTCTGGCATAGTCGGCAGGTGATTTTGGCATGTCCGGCAGGGGGTTCAGGCGAGTTGAGCAGGTGGTTCCAACGTGCTTGGCAGGTGCTTCCGGCGTCTCCGGCACGTGTTTCTGGCACATCTGACAGGTGGTTCCGGCATGCCCGAAAGGTGATTCCGGTCTGTCCGGTAGGTGGTTCCAGCCGGCACGGCATGGGGTTCTGGTACGTCTCAGAGGTGGTTGCGCATGCCCAACAGGTGATTCCGGACTGTCCGCCACATGGTTCTGGCACGTCTGAGAGGTGGTTCCGACATGCCCGGCAGGTCATCCCAGAGAGTCCTCCAAGTGGTTCTGGCATAACACGCAGGTGATTTTGGCGTGTCAGGCAGGTTGTTCCGTTGTGCTTGGCAGGTGGTTCAGGCTTAGCCGGCAGGTGGTTCCAGACTGTCCAGGACGTGTTTCCAGCTTCTCCGGCAGGTGGTTCTGGTACGTCTGAGAGGTGGTTCCGCCATGGCTGGCAGGTGATTCCGGACCGTCCCCCAGGTGGTTCTGGCATAGCCAGCAGTTGATATTGGCCTGTCCGGCAGGTGGTTCCAGAGAGTCGAACAGGTGGCTCCGGCGTGCTCGGCAGGTGGTTCCGGTCTGTCCGGTAGGTCATTCCGGCATGTCCGGCACGTGCTTCCTGCACGTCTGAGAGGTGGTTCCGGCATGCGCGACAGGTGATTTCGGAGTGTCCGCCAGGTGGTTCTGGCGTACCCGGCAGGTGATTTTGGCGTGTCCGGCAGGTATTTCTGGCGAGTCGAGCAGGTGGCTCCGGCATGCTCGGCAGGTGCTTCCGGCGTCTCCGGCACGTGGTTCTGGTGTGTCTGAGAGCTGGTTCCGGCATGTCCGGCAGATGATTCCGGAGTGTCCGCCAAGTGGTTCTAGCATACCCGGCTGGTGATTTGGGCATGTCAGGTAGGTGGTTCCGGCGAGTCGAGCAGGTGGCTCCGGCCTGCTCGGCAGGTTGTTCAGACGGGTCTGGCAGGTGTTTTCCGTCTGTTCGGGGTGTGGTTCCAGCATCTCATGCACATGGTTCTGGCACGTCTGAGATGTGGTTCCGGCCGGCCCGACAGGTGTTTCCACAGTGTCCGCCAAGTGGTACTGGCGTAGTTGGCAGGTGATTTTCGCACGACCGGCAGGTGGTTCCAGCAAGCCCGGCAGGTGATTCCGAAGTGTTCCCCAACTGGTTGTGGCGTAGCCGGCAGGTGATTTTTGCGTGTCCGGCAGGTGGTTCTGGCGAGTCGAGCAGGTGGTTCCGGCGTGCTCGGCAGGTGCTTCCGGGGTCATTGGCACGTGGTTCTGGCATATCTGAGAGGTGGTTCCGGCATGCCCGGCAGGTGATTCCAGAGTGTTCGCCAAGTGTTTCCGGCGTAGCCGGCAGGTGATTTTGCATGTCCAGCGGTCGTTCCGGCGGGTCGAGCCGGTGGTTCCGGCGTGTCCGGCAGGTGGTTCCGGTCTGTCCGGCAGGTGGTTCTGTGGTGTCCGGCACGAGGTTCAGTCTGAGAGGCTGTGCCGGCATGCCCCTCACGTGATTCCGGCTTGTCCCCGAAGTGGTGCTGGTGTAGCGGGCAGGTGATTTTGGCGTGTCCGGCAGGTGGTTCAGGCGAGTTGAGCAGGTGGTTGCGACGTGCTCGGCAGGTGCTTCCGGCGTCTCCGGCACGTGTTTCTGGCACATCTGACTGGTGGTTCCGGCATGCCCAAAGGTGATTCCGGTCTGCCCGGTAGGTGGTTCCGGCGTGCACGGCACGTGGTTCTGGTACGTGTCAGAGGTGGTTGCGTATGCCCAACAGGTGATTCCGGACTGTCCGCCACGTGCTTCTGGCACGTCTGAGAGGTGGTTCCAACATGCCCGGCAGGTCATTTCGGAGAGTCGCCCAAGTGGTTCTGGCGTAGCCCGCAGGTGATTTTGGCGTGTCCAGCAGGTGGTTCCCGCACGTCTGAGAGGTGGTTCCGGCATGTGCAACAGGTGGTTTCGGAGTGTCCGCCAGGTGGTTCTGGCGTAACCGGCAGGTGATTTTGGCGTGTCCGGCAGGTGTTTCTGGCGAGTCGAGCAGGTGGCTCCGGCATGCTCGGCAGGTGCTTCCGGCGTCTCCGGCACGTGGTTCTGGTGTGTCTGAGAGCTGGTTCCGGCATGTCCGGCAGATGATTCCGGAGTGTCCGCCAAGTGGTTCTGGCATACCCGGCTGGTGATTTGGGCCTGTCAGGTAGGTGGTTCCGGCGAGTAGAGCAGGTGGCTCCGGCGTGCTCGGCAGGTTGTTCAGACGGGTGTGGCAGGTGTTTTCCGTCTGTTCGGGGTGTGGTTCGAGCATCTCATGCACATGGTTCTGGCACGTCTGAGATGTGGTTCCGGCCGGCCCGACAGGTGTTTCCACAGTGTCCGCCAAGTGGTACTGGCGTAGTTGGCAGGTGATTTTGGCATGACTGGCTGGTGGTTCCAGCAAGCCCGGCAGGTGATTCCGAAGTGTTCCCCAACTTGTTGTGGCGTAGCCGGCAGCTGATTTTTCCGTGATCGGCAGGTGGTTCTGGCGAGTTGAGCAGGTGGTTCCGGCGTGCTCGGCAGGTGCTTCCGGGGTCATTGGAACGGGGTTCTGGCATATCTGAGAGGTGGTTCCGGCATGCCCGGCAGGTGATTCCGGAGTGTTCGCCAAGTGTTTCTGGCGGAGCCGGCAGGTGATTTTGCATGTCCAGCGGTCGTTCCGGCGGGTCGAGCCGGTGGTTCCGGCGTGTCCGGCAGGTGGTTCCGGTCTGTCCGGCAGGTGGTTCTGTGGTGTCCGGTACGAGGTTCAGTCTGAGAGGCTGTGCCGGCATGCCCCTCACGTGATTCCGGCTTGTCCCCGAAGTGGTGCTGGTGTAGCGGGCAGGTGATTTTGGCGTGTCCGGCAGGTGGTTCAGGCGAGTTGAGCAGGTGGTTGCGACGTGCTCGGCAGGTGCTTCCGGCGTCTCCGGCACGTGTTTCTGGCACATCTGACTGGTGGTTCCGGCATGCCCAAAAGTTGATTCCGGTCTGTCAGGTAGGTGGTTCCGGCGTGCACGGCACGTGGTTCTGGTACGTGTCAGAGGTGGTTGCGTATGCCCAACAGGTGATTCCGGACTGTCCACCACGTGCTTCTGGCACGTCTGAGAGGTGGTTCCAACATGCCCGGCAGGACATTTCGGAGAGTCATCCAAGTGGTTATGGCGTAGCCCGCAGGTGATTTTGGCATGTCCGGCAGGTGGTTCAGGCGAGTTGAGCAGGTGGTTCCAACGTGCTTGGCAGGTGCTTCCGGCGACTCCGGCACGTGTTTCTGGCACATCTGACAGGTGGTTCCGGCATGCCCGAAAGGTGATTCCGGTCTGTCCGGTAGGTGGTTCCAGCCGGCACGGCATGTGGTTCTGGTACGTCTCAGAGGTGGTTGCGCATGCCCAACAGGTGATTCCGGACTGTCCGCCACATGGTTCTGGCACGTCTGAGAGGTGGTTCCGGCATGCCCGGCAGGTCATCCCAGAGAGTCCTCCAAGTGGTTCTGGCATAACACGCAGGTGATTTTGGCGTGTCAGGCAGGTTGTTCCGTTGTGCTTGGCAGGTGGTTCAGGCTTGGCCGGCAGGTGGTTCCAGACTGTCCAGGACGTGTTTCCAGCTTCTCCGGCAGGTGGTTCTGGTACGTCTGAGAGGTGGTTCCGCCATGGCTGGCAGGTGATTCCGGACCGTCCCCCAGGTGGTTCTGGCATAGCCAGCAGTTGATATTGGCCTGTCCGGCAGGTGGTTCCAGTGAGTCGAACAGGTGGCTCCGGCGTTCTTGGCAGGTGGTTCCGGTCTGTCCGGTATGTGTTTCCGGCGTGTCTGGCACGTGCTTCCGGCACGTCTGAGAGGTGGTTCCGTCATGCGCGGCAGGTGATTCCGGATTGTCCGCCAGGTGGTTCTGGCGTACCCGGCAGGTGATTTTGGCGTGTCCGGCAGGTGTTTCTGGCGAGTCGAGCAGGTGGCTCCGGCATGCTCGGCAGGTGCTTCCGGCGTCTCCGTCACTTGGTTCTGGTGTGTCTGAGAGCTGGTTCCGGCATGTCCGGCAGATGATTCCGGAGTGTCCGCCAAGTGGTTCTGGCATACCCAGCAGGTGATTTTGGCGTGTCAGGGAGGTGGTACCGGTGAGTCGAGCAGGTGGTTCCGGCGTGCTCAGCAGGTGGTTCAGGCGGTTCTGGCAGGTGGTATCCGTCTGTTCGGGGTGTGGTTCCAGCATCTCATGAACACCTTTCTGGCAAGTCTGAGATGTGGTTCCAGCCGGCCCGACAGGTGTTTCCGCAGTGTCCGCCAAGCGGTTCTGGCGTAGTTGGCAGGTGATTTTGGCATGACTGGCAGGTGGTTCCAGCAAGCCTGGCAGGTGATTCCAAAGTGTTCACCAACTGGTTGTGGCGTAGCCGGCAGGTGATTTTTGCGTGATCGGCAGGTGGTTCTGGCGAGTCGAGCAGGTGGTTCCGGCGTGCTCGGCTGGTGCTTCCGGGGTCATTGGCACGGGGTTCTGGCATGTCTGAGAGGTGGTTCCTGCATGCCCGGCAAGTGATTCCGGAGTGTTCGCCAAGTGGTTCTGGCATAGTCGGCAGGTGATTTTGGCATGTCCGGCAGGTGGTTCAGGCGAGTTGAGCAGTTGGTTCCAACGTGCTTGGCAGGTGCTTCCGGCGTCTCCGGCACGTGTTTCTGGCACATCTGACAGGTGGTTCCGGCATGCCCGAAAGGTGATTCCGGTCTGTCCGGTAGGTGGTTCCAGCCGGCACGGCATGTGGTTCTGGTACGTCTCAGAGGTGGTTGCGCATGCCCAACAGGTGATTCCGGACTGTCCGCCACATGGTTCTGGCACGTCTGAGAGGTGGTTCCGGCATGCCCGGCAGGTCATCCCAGAGAGTCCTCCAAGTGGTTCTGGCATAACACGCAGGTGATTTTGGCGTGTCAGGCAGGTTGTTCCGTTGTGCTTGGCAGGTGGTTCAGGCTTGGCCGGCAGGTGGTTCCAGACTGTCCAGGACGTGTTTCCAGCTTCTCCGGCAGGTGGTTCTGGTACGTCTGAGAGGTGGTTCCGCCATGGCTGGCAGGTGATTCCGGACCGTCCAACACGTGGTTCTGGCATAGCCAGCAGTTGATATTGGCCTGTCCGGCAGGTGGTTCCAGCGAGTCGAACAGGTGGCTCCGGCGTGCTCGGCAGGTGGTTCCGGTCTGTCCAGTAGGTCATTCTGGCGTGTCCGGCACGTGCTTCCTGCACGTCTGAGAGGTGGTTCCGGCATGCGCGACAGGTGGTTTCGGAGTGTCCGCCAGGTGGTTCTGGCGTACCCGGCAGGTGATTTTGGCGTGTCCGGCAGGTGTTTCTGGCGAGTCGAGCAGGTGGCTCCGGCATGCTCGGCAGGTGCTTCCGGCGTCTCCGGCACGTGGTTCTGGTGTGTCTGAGAGCTGGTTCCGGCATGTCCGGCAGATGATTCCGGAGTGTCCGCCAAGTGGTTCTGGCATACCCGGCTGGTGATTTGGGCATGTCAGGTAGGTGGCTCCGGCGTGCTCGGCAGGTTGTTCAGACGGGTCTGGCAGGTGTTTTCCGTCTGTTCTGGGTGTGGTTCCAGCATCTCATGCACATGGTTCTGGCACGTCTGAGATGTGGTTCCGGCCGGCCCGACAGGTGTTTCCACAGTGTCCGCCAAGTGGTACTGGCGTAGTTGGCAGGTGATTTTGGCATGACCGGCAGGTGGTTCCAGCAAGCCCGGCAGGTGATTCCGAAGTGTTCCCCAACTGGTTGTGGCGTAGCCGGCAGGTGATTTTTGCGTGTCCGGCAGGTGGTTCTGGCGAGTCGAGCAGGTGGTTCCGGCGTGCTCGGCAGGTGCTTCCGGGGTCATTGGCACGTGGTTCTGGCATATCTGAGAGGTGGTTCCGGCATGCCCGGCAGGTGATTCCGGAGTGTTCGCCAAGTGTTTCCGGCGTAGCCGGCAGGTGATTTTGCATGTCCAGCGGTCGTTCCGGCGGGTCGAGCCGGTGGTTCCGGCGTGTCCGGCAGGTGGTTCCGGTCTGTCCGGCAGGTGGTTCCGTGGTGTCCGGCACGAGGTTCAGTCTGAGAGGCTGTGCCGGCATGCCCCTCACGTGATTCCGGCTTGTCCCCGAAGTGGTGCTGGTGTAGCGGGCAGGTGATTTTGGCGTGTCCGGCAGGTGGTTCAGGCGAGTTGAGCAGGTGGTTGCGACGTGCTCGGCAGGTGCTTCCGGCGTCTCCGGCACGTGTTTCTGGCACATCTGACTGGTGGTTCCGGCATGCCCAAAAGTTGATTCCGGTCTGTCCGGTAGGTGGTTCCGGCGTGCACGGCACGTGGTTCTGGTACGTGTCAGAGGTGGTTGCGTATGCCCAACAGGTGATTCCGGACTGTCCGCCACGTGCTTCTGGCACGTCTGAGAGGTGGTTCCAACATGCCCGGCAGGTCATTTCGGAGAGTCGTCCAAGTGGTTCTGGCGTAGCCCGCAGGTGATTTTGGCGTGTCCGGCAGGTGGTTCCGCCGTGCTCGGCAGGTGGTTCAGGCATGGCCGTCACGTGGTTCCAGTCTGTCCAGGACGTGTTTCCAGCTTCTCCGGCAGGTGGTTCTGGTACGTCTGAGAGGTGGTTCCGCCATGGCTGGCAGGTGATCCCGGACTGTCCCCCAGGTGGTTCTGGCATAGCCAGCAGTTGATATTGGCCTGTCCGGCAGGTGGTTCCAGCGAGTCGAACAGGTGGCTCCGGCGTTCTTGGCAGGTGGTTCCGGTCTGTCCGGTAGGTGTTTCCGGCGTGTCTGGCACGTGCTTCCGGCACGTCTGAGAGGTGGTTCCGTCATGCGCGGCAGGTGATTCCGGAGTGTCCGCCAGGTGGTTCTGGCGTACCCAGCAGGTGATTTTGGCGTGTCCGGCAGGTGTTTCTGGCGAGTCGAGCAGGTGGCTCCGGCATGCTCGGCAGGTGCTTCCGGCGTCTCCGGCACTTGGTTCTGGTGTGTCTGAGAGCTGGTTCCGGCATGTCCGGCAGATGATTCCGGAGTGTCCGCCAAGTGGTTCTGGCATACCCAGCAGGTGATTTTGGCGTGTCAGGGAGGTGGTACCGGTGAGTCGAGCAGGTGGTTCCGGCGTGCTCAGCAGGTGGTTCAGGCGGTTCTGGCAGGTGGTATCCGTCTGTTCGGGGTGTGGTTCCAGCATCTCATGAACACGTTTCTGGCAAGTCTGAGATGTGGTTCCAGCCGGCCCGACAGGTGTTTCCGCAGTGTCCGCCAAGCGGTTCTGGCGTAGTTGGCAGGTGATTTTGGCATGACTGGCAGGTGGTTCCAGCAAGCCTGGCAGGTGATTCCAAAGTGTTCACCAACTGGTTGTGGCGTAGCCGGCAGGTGATTTTTGCGTGATCGGCAGGTGGTTCTGGTGAGTCGAGCAGGTGGTTCCGGCTTGCTCGGCTGGTGCTTCCGGGGTCATTGGCACGGGGTTCTGGCATGTCTGAGAGGTGGTTCCTGCATGCCCGGCAAGTGATTCCGGAGTGTTCGCCAAGTGGTTCTGGCATAGTCGGCAGGTGATTTTGGCATGTCCGGCAGGTGGTTCAGGCGAGTTGAGCAGGTGGTTCCAACGTGCTTGGCAGGTGCTTCCGGCGTCTCCGGCACGTGTTTCTGGCACATCTGACAGGTGGTTCCGGCATGCCCGAAAGGTGATTCCGGTCTGTCCGGTAGGTGGTTCCAGCCGGCACGGCATGTGGTTCTGGTACGTCTCAGAGGTGGTTGCGCATGCCCAACAGGTGATTCCGGACTGTCCGCCACATGGTTCTGGCACGTCTGAGAGGTGGTTCCGACATGCCCGGCAGGTCATCCCAGAGAGTCCTCCAAGTGGTTCTGGCATAACACGCAGGTGATTTTGGCGTGTCAGGCAGGTTGTTCCGTTGTGCTTGGCAGGTGGTTCAGGCTTGGCCGGCAGGTGGTTCCAGACTGTCCAGGACGTGTTTCCAGCTTCTCCGGCAGGTGGTTCTGGTACGTCTGAGAGGTGGTTCCGCCATGGCTGGCAGGTGATTCCGGACCGTCCCCCAGGTGGTTCTGGCATAGCCAGCAGTTGATATTGGCCTGTCCGGCAGGTGGTTCCAGAGAGTCGAACAGGTGGCTCCGGCGTGCTCGGCAGGTGGTTCCGGTCTGTCCGGTAGGTCATTCCGGCGTGTCCGGCACGTGCTTCCTGCACGTCTGAGAGGTGGTTCCGGCATGCGCGACAGGTGATTTCGGAGTGTCCGCCAGGTGGTTCTGGCGTACCCGGCAGGTGATTTTGGCGTGTCCGGCAGGTATTTCTGGCGAGTCGAGCAGGTGGCTCCGGCATGCTCGGCAGGTGCTTCCGGCGTCTCCGGCACGTGGTTCTGGTGTGTCTGAGAGCTGGTTCCGGCATGTCCGGCAGATGATTCCGGAGTGTCCGCCAAGTGGTTCTAGCATACCCGGCTGGTGATTTGGGCATGTCAGGTAGGTGGTTCCGGCGAGTCGAGCAGGTGGCTCCGGCCTGCTCGGCAGGTTGTTCAGACGGGTCTGGCAGGTGTTTTCCGTCTGTTCGGGGTGTGGTTCCAGCATCTCATGCACATGGTTCTGGCACGTCTGAGATGTGGTTCCGGCCGGCCCGACAGGTGTTTCCACAGTGTCCGCCAAGTGGTACTGGCGTAGTTGGCAGGTGATTTTGGCATGACCGGCAGGTGGTTCCAGCAAGCCCGGCAGGTGATTCCGAAGTGTTCCCCAACTGGTTGTGGCGTAGCCGGCAGGTGATTTTTGCGTGTCCGGCAGGTGGTTCTGGCGAGTCGAGCAGGTGGTTCCGGCGTGCTCGGCAGGTGCTTCCGGGGTCATTGGCACGTGGTTCTGGCATATCTGAGAGGTGGTTCCGGCATGCCCGGCAGGTGATTCCAGAGTGTTCGCCAAGTGTTTCCGGCGTAGCCGGCAGGTGATTTTGCATGTCCAGCGGTCGTTCCGGCGGGTCGAGCCGGTGGTTCCGGCGTGTCCGGCAGGTGGTTCCGGTCTGTCCGGCAGGTGGTTCTGTGGTGTCCGGCACGAGGTTCAGTCTGAGAGGCTGTGCCGGCATGCCCCTCACGTGATTCCGGCTTGTCCCCGAAGTGGTGCTGGTGTAGCGGGCAGGTGATTTTGGCGTGTCCGGCAGGTGGTTCAGGCGAGTTGAGCAGGTGGTTGCGACGTGCTCGGCAGGTGCTTCCGGCGTCTCCGGCACGTGTTTCTGGCACATCTGACTGGTGGTTCCGGCATGCCCAAAGGTGATTCCGGTCTGCCCGGTAGGTGGTTCCGGCGTGCACGGCACGTGGTTCTGGTACGTGTCAGAGGTGGTTGCGTATGCCCAACAGGTGATTCCGGACTGTCCGCCACGTGCTTCTGGCACGTCTGAGAGGTGGTTCCAACATGCCCGGCAGGTCATTTCGGAGAGTCGCCCAAGTGGTTCTGGCGTAGCCCGCAGGTGATTTTGGCGTGTCCAGCAGGTGGTTCCCGCACGTCTGAGAGGTGGTTCCGGCATGTGCAACAGGTGGTTTCGGAGTGTCCGCCAGGTGGTTCTGGCGTACCCGGCAGGTGATTTTGGCGTGTCCGGCAGGTGTTTCTGGCGAGTCGAGCAGGTGGCTCCGGCATGCTCGGCAGGTGCTTCCGGCGTCTCCGGCACGTGGTTCTGGTGTGTCTGAGAGCTGGTTCCGGCATGTCCGGCAGATGATTCCGGAGTGTCCGCCAAGTGGTTCTGGCATACCCGGCTGGTGATTTGGGCCTGTCAGGTAGGTGGTTCCGGCGAGTAGAGCAGGTGGCTCCGGCGTGCTCGGCAGGTTGTTCAGACGGGTGTGGCAGGTGTTTTCCGTCTGTTCGGGGTGTGGTTCGAGCATCTCATGCACATGGTTCTGGCACGTCTGAGATGTGGTTCCGGCCGGCCCGACAGGTGTTTCCACAGTGTCCGCCAAGTGGTACTGGCGTAGTTGGCAGGTGATTTTGGCATGACTGGCTGGTGGTTCCAGCAAGCCCGGCAGGTGATTCCGAAGTGTTCCCCAACTTGTTGTGGCGTAGCCGGCAGCTGATTTTTCCGTGATCGGCAGGTGGTTCTGGCGAGTTGAGCAGGTGGTTCCGGCGTGCTCGGCAGGTGCTTCCGGGGTCATTGGCACGGGGTTCTGGCATATCTGAGAGGTGGTTCCGGCATGCCCGGCAGGTGATTCCGGAGTGTTCGCCAAGTGTTTCTGGCGGAGCCGGCAGGTGATTTTGCATGTCCAGCGGTCGTTCCGGCGGGTCGAGCCGGTGGTTCCGGCGTGTCCGGCAGGTGGTTCCGGTCTGTCCGGCAGGTGGTTCTGTGGTGTCCGGTACGAGGTTCAGTCTGAGAGGCTGTGCCGGCATGCCCCTCACGTGATTCCGGCTTGTCCCCGAAGTGGTGCTGGTGTAGCGGGCAGGTGATTTTGGCGTGTCCGGCAGGTGGTTCAGGCGAGTTGAGCAGGTGGTTGCGACGTGCTCGGCAGGTGCTTCCGGCGTCTCCGGCACGTGTTTCTGGCACATCTGACTGGTGGTTCCGGCATGCCCAAAAGTTGATTCCGGTCTGTCAGGTAGGTGGTTCCGGCGTGCACGGCACGTGGTTCTGGTACGTGTCAGAGGTGGTTGCGTATGCCCAACAGGTGATTCCGGACTGTCCACCACGTGCTTCTGGCACGTCTGAGAGGTGGTTCCAACATGCCCGGCAGGACATTTCGGAGAGTCATCCAAGTGGTTATGGCGTAGCCCGCAGGTGATTTTGGCATGTCCGGCAGGTGGTTCAGGCGAGTTGAGCAGGTGGTTCCAACGTGCTTGGCAGGTGCTTCCGGCGTCTCCGGCACGTGTTTCTGGCACATCTGACAGGTGGTTCCGGCATGCCCGAAAGGTGATTCCGGTCTGTCCGGTAGGTGGTTCCAGCCGGCACGGCATGTGGTTCTGGTACGTCTCAGAGGTGGTTGCGCATGCCCAACAGGTGATTCCGGACTGTCCGCCACATGGTTCTGGCACGTCTGAGAGGTGGTTCCGGCATGCCCGGCAGGTCATCCCAGAGAGTCCTCCAAGTGGTTCTGGCATAACACGCAGGTGATTTTGGCGTGTCAGGCAGGTTGTTCCGTTGTGCTTGGCAGGTGGTTCAGGCTTGGCCGGCAGGTGGTTCCAGACTGTCCAGGACGTGTTTCCAGCTTCTCCGGCAGGTGGTTCTGGTACGTCTGAGAGGTGGTTCCGCCATGGCTGGCAGGTGATTCCGGACCGTCCCCCAGGTGGTTCTGGCATAGCCAGCAGTTGATATTGGCCTGTCCGGCAGGTGGTTCCAGAGAGTCGAACAGGTGGCTCCGGCGTGCTCGGCAGGTGGTTCCGGTCTGTCCGGTAGGTCATTCTGGCGTGTCCGGCACGTGCTTCCTGCACGTCTGAGAGGTGGTTCCGGCATGCGCGACAGGTGGTTTCGGAGTGTCCGCCAGGTGGTTCTGGCGTACCCGGCAGGTGATTTTGGCGTGTCCGGCAGGTGTTTCTGGAGAGTCGAGCAGGTGGCTCCGGCATGCTCGGCAGGTGCTTCCGGCGTCTCCGGCACGTGGTTCTGGTGTGTCTGAGAGCTGGTTCCGGCATGTCCGGCAGATGATTCCGGAGTGTCCGCCAAGTGGTTCTGGCATACCCGGCTGGTGATTTGGGCATGTCAGGTAGGTGGCTCCGGCGTGCTCGGCAGGTTGTTCAGACGGGTCTGGCAGGTGTTTTCCGTCTGTTCTGGGTGTGGTTCCAGCATCTCATGCACATGGTTCTGGCACGTCTGAGATGTGGTTCCGGCCGGCCCGACAGGTGTTTCCACAGTGTCCGCCAAGTGGTACTGGCGTAGTTGGCAGGTGATTTTGGCATGACCGGCAGGTGGTTCCAGCAAGCCCGGCAGGTGATTCCGAAGTGTTCCCCAACTGGTTGTGGCGTAGCCGGCAGGTGATTTTTGCGTGTCCGGCAGGTGGTTCTGGCGAGTCGAGCAGGTGGTTCCGGCGTGCTCGGCAGGTGCTTCCGGGGTCATTGGCACGTGGTTCTGGCATATCTGAGAGGTGGTTCCGGCATGCCCGGCAGGTGATTCCAGAGTGTTCGCCAAGTGTTTCCGGCGTAGCCGGCAGGTGATTTTGCATGTCCAGCGGTCGTTCCGGCGGGTCGAGCCGGTGGTTCCGGCGTGTCCGGCAGGTGGTTCCGGTCTGTCCGGCAGGTGGTTCTGTGGTGTCCGGCACGAGGTTCAGTCTGAGAGGCTGTGCCGGCATGCCCCTCACGTGATTCCGGCTTGTCCCCGAAGTGGTGCTGGTGTAGCGGGCAGGTGATTTTGGCGTGTCCGGCAGGTGGTTCAGGCGAGTTGGGAAGGTGGTTGCGACGTGCTCGGCAGGTGCTTCCGGCGTCTCCGGCACGTGTTTCTGGCACATCTGACTGGTGGTTCCGGCATGCCCAAAGGTGATTCCGGTCTGCCCGGTAGGTGGTTCCGGCGTGCACGGCACGTGGTTCTGGTACGTGTCAGAGGTGGTTGCGTATGCCCAACAGGTGATTCCGGACTGTCCGCCACGTGCTTCTGGCACGTCTGAGAGGTGGTTCCAACATGCCCGGCAGGTCATTTCGGAGAGTCGCCCAAGTGGTTCTGGCGTAGCCCGCAGGTGATTTTGGCGTGTCCAGCAGGTGGTTCCGGCACGTCTGAGAGGTGGTTCCGGCATGTGCAACAGGTGGTTTCGGAGTGTCCGCCAGGTGGTTCTGGCGTACCCGGCAGGTGATTTTGGCGTGTCCGGCAGGTGTTTCTGGCGAGTCGAGCAGGTGGCTCCGGCATGCTCGGCAGGTGCTTCCGGCGTCTCCGGCACGTGGTTCTGGTGTGTCTGAGAGCTGGTTCCGGCATGTCCGGCAGATGATTCCGGAGTGTCCGCCAAGTGGTTCTGGCATACCCGGCTGGTGATTTGGGCCTGTCAGGTAGGTGGTTCCGGCGAGTAGAGCAGGTGGCTCCGGCGTGCTCGGCAGGTTGTTCAGACGGGTCTGGCAGGTGTTTTCCGTCTGTTCGGGGTGTGGTTCGAGCATCTCATGCACATGGTTCTGGCACGTCTGAGATGTGGTTCCGGCCGGCCCGACAGGTGTTTCCACAGTGTCCGCCAAGTGGTACTGGCGTAGTTGGCAGGTGATTTTGGCATGACTGGCTGGTGGTTCCAGCAAGCCCGGCAGGTGATTCCGAAGTGTTCCCGAACTTGTTGTGGCGTAGCCGGCAGCTGATTTTTCCGTGATCGGCAGGTGGTTCTGGCGAGTTGAGCAGGTGGTTCCGGCGTGCTCGGCAGGTGCTTCCGGGGTCATTGGCACGGGTTTCTGGCATATCTGAGAGGTGGTTCTGGCATGCCCGGCAGGTGATTCCGGAGTGTTCGCCAAGTGTTTCTGGCGGAGCCGGCAGGTGATTTTGCATGTCCAGCGGTCGTTCCGGCGGGTCGAGCCGGTGGTTCCGGCGTGTCCGGCAGGTGGTTCCGGTCTGTCCGGCAGGTGGTTCTGTGGTGTCCGGTACGAGGTTCAGTCTGAGAGGCTGTGCCGGCATGCCCCTCACGTGATTCCGGCTTGTCCCCGAAGTGGTGCTGGTGTAGCGGGCAGGTGATTTTGGCGTGTCCGGCAGGTGGTTCAGGCGAGTTGAGCAGGTGGTTGCGACGTGCTCGGCAGGTGCTTCCGGCGTCTCCGGCACGTGATTCTGGCACATCTGACTGGTGGTTCCGGCATGCCCAAAAGTTGATTCCGGTCTGTCAGGTAGGTGGTTCCGGCGTGCACGGCACGTGGTTCTGGTACGTGTCAGAGGTGGTTGCGTATGCCCAACAGGTGATTCCGGACTGTCCACCACGTGCTTCTGGCACGTCTGAGAGGTGGTTCCAACATGCCCGGCAGGACATTTCGGAGAGTCATCCAAGTGGTTATGGCGTAGCCCGCAGGTGATTTTGGCATGTCCAGCAGGTGGTTCAGGCGAGTTGAGCAGGTGGTTCCAACGTGCTTGGCAGGTGCTTCCGGCGTCTCCGGCACGTGTTTCTGGCACATCTGACAGGTGGTTCCGGCATGCCCGGCAGGTCATCCCAGAGAGTCCTCCAAGTGGTTCTGGCATAACACGCAGGTGATTTTGGCGTGTCAGGCAGGTTGTTCCGTTGTGCTTGGCAGGTGGTTCAGGCTTGGCCGGCAGGTGGTTCCAGACTGTCCAGGACGTGTTTCCAGCTTCTCCGGCAGGTGGTTCTGGTACGTCTGAGAGGTGGTTCCGCCATGGCTGGCAGGTGATTCCGGACCGTCCCCCAGGTGGTTCTGGCATAGCCAGCAGTTGATATTGGCCTGTCCGGCAGGTGGTTCCAGCGAGCCGAACAGGTGGCTCTGGCGTGCTCGGCAGGTGGTTCCGGTCTGTCCGGTAGGTGATTCCGGCGTTTCCGGCACGTGCTTCCGGCACGTCTGAGAGGTGGTTCCGGCATGCGCGACAGGTGGTTTCGGAGTGTCCGCCAGGTGGTTCTGGCGTACCCGGCAGGTGATTTTGGCGTGTCCGGCAGGTGTTTCTGGCGAGTCGAGCAGGTGGCTCCGGCATGCTCGGCAGGTGCTTCCGGCGTCTCCGGCACGTGGTTCTGGTGTGTCTGAGAGCTGGTTCCGGCATGTCCGGCAGATGATTCCGGAGTGTCCGCCAAGTGGTTCTGGCATACCCGGCTGGTGATTTGGGCATGTCAGGTAGGTGGCTCCGGCGTGCTCGGCAGGTTGTTCAGACGGGTCTGGCAGGTGTTTTCCGTCTGTTCTGGGTGTGGTTCCATCATCTCATGCACATGGTTCTGGCACGTCTGAGATGTGGTTCCGGCCGGCCCGACAGGTGTTTCCACAGTGTCCGCCAAGTGGTACTGGCGTAGTTGGCAGGTGATTTTGGCATGACCGGCAGGTGGTTCCAGCAAGCCCGGCAGGTGATTCCGAAGTGTTCCCCAACTGGTTGTGGCGTAGCCGGCAGGTGATTTTTGCGTGTCCGGCAGGTGGTTCTGGCGAGTCGAGCAGGTGGTTCCAGCGTGCTCGGCAGGTGCTTCCGGGGTCATTGGCACGTGGTTCTGGCATATCTGAGAGGTGGTTCCGGCATGCCCGGCAGATGATTCCGGAGTGTTCGCCAAGTGTTTCCGGCGTAGCCGGCAGGTGATTTTGCATGTCCAGCGGTCGTTCCGGCGGGTCGAGCCGGTGGTTCCGGCGTGTCCGGCAGGTGGTTCCGGTCTGTCCGGCAGGTGGTTCTGTGGTGTCCGGCACGAGGTTCAGTCTGAGAGGCTGTGCCGGCATGCCCCTCACGTGATTCCGGCTTGTCCCCGAAGTGGTGCTGGTGTAGCGGGCAGGTGATTTTGGCGTGTCGGGCAGGTGGTTCAGGCGAGTTGAGCAGGTGGTTGCGACGTGCTCGGCAGGTGCTTCCGGCGTCTCCGGCACGTGTTTCTGGCACATCTGACTGGTGGTTCCGGCATGCCCAAAAGTTGATTCCGGTCTGTCCGGTAGGTGGTTCCGGCGTGCACGGCACGTGGTTCTGGTACGTGTCAGAGGTGGTTGCGTATGCCCAACAGGTGATTCCGAACTGTCCGCCACGTGCTTCTGGCACGTCTGAGAGGTGGTTCCAACATGCCCGGCAGGTCATTTCGGAGAGTCGTCCAAGTGATTCTGGCGTAGCCCGCAGGTGATTTTGGCGTGTCCGGCAGGTGGTTCCGCCGTGCTCGGCAGGTGGTTCAGGCATGGCCGTCACGTGGTTCCAGTCTGTCCAGGACGTGTTTCCAGCTTCTCCGGCAGGTGGTTCTGGTACGTCTGAGAGGTGGTTCCGCCATGGCTGGCAGGTGATCCCGGACTGTCCCCACAGGTGGTTCTGGCATAGCCAGCAGTTGATATTGGCCTGTCCGGCAGGTGGTTCCAGCGAGTCGAACAGGTGGCTCCGGCGTTCTTGGCAGGTGGTTCCGGTCTGTCCGGTAGGTGTTTCCGGCGTGTCTGGCACGTGCTTCCGGCACGTCTGAGAGGTGGTTCCGTCATGCGCGGCAGGTGATTCCGGAGTGTCCGCCAGGTGGTTCTGGCGTACCCAGCAGGTGATTTTGGCGTGTCCGGCAGGTGTTTCTGGCGAGTCGAGCAGGTGGCTCCGGCATGCTCGGCAGGTGCTTCCGGCGTCTCCGGCACTTGGTTCTGGTGTGTCTGAGAGCTGGTTCCGGCATGTCCGGCAGATGATTCCGGAGTGTCCGCCAAGTGGTTCTGGCATACCCAGCAGGTGATTTTGGCGTGTCAGGGAGGTGGTACCGGTGAGTCGAGCAGGTGGTTCCGGCGTGCTCAGCAGGTGGTTCAGGCGGTTCTGGCAGGTGGTATCCGTCTGTTCGGTGTGTGGTTCCAGCATCTCATGAACACGTTTCTGGCAAGTCTGAGATGTGGTTCCAGCCAGCCCGACAGGTGTTTCCGCAGTGTCCGCCAAGCGGTTCTGGCGTAGTTGGCAGGTGATTTTGGCATGACTGGCAGGTGGTTCCAGCAAGCCTGGCAGGTGATTCCAAAGTGTTCACCAACTGGTTGTGGCGTAGCCGGCAGGTGATTTTTGCGTGATCGGCAGGTGGTTCTGGCGAGTCGAGCAGGTGGTTCCGGCGTGCTCGGCTGGTGCTTCCGGGGTCATTGGCACGGGGTTCTGGCATGTCTGAGAGGTGGTTCCTGCATGCCCGGCAAGTGATTCCGGAGTGATCGCCAAGTGGTTCTGGCATAGTCGGCAGGTGATTTTGGCATGTCCGGCAGGTGGTTCAGGCGAGTTGAGCAGGTGGTTCCAACGTGCTTGGCAGGTGCTTCCGGCGTCTCCGGCACGTGTTTCTGGCACATCTGACAGGTGGTTCCGGCATGCCCGAAAGGTGATTCCGGTCTGTCCGGTAGGTGGTTCCAGCCGGCACGGCATGTGGTTCTGGTACGTCTCAGAGGTGGTTGCGCATGCCCAACAGGTGATTCCGGACTGTCCGCCACATGGTTCTGGCACGTCTGAGAGGTGGTTCCGGCATGCCCGGAAGGTCATCCCAGAGAGTCCTCCAAGTGGTTCTGGAATAACACGCAGGTGATTTTGGTGTGTCAGGCAGGTTGTTCCGTTGTGCTTGGCAGGTGGTTCAGGCTTGGCCGGCAGGTGGTTCCAGACTGTCCAGGACGTGTTTCCAGCTTCTCCGGCAGGTGGTTCTGGTACGTCTGAGAGGTGGTTCCGCCATGGCTGGCAGGTGATTCCGGACCGTCCCCCAGGTGGTTCTGGCATAGCCAGCAGTTGATATTGGCCTGTCCGGCAGGTGGTTCCAGAGAGTCGAACAGGTGGCTCCGGCGTGCTCGGCAGGTGGTTCCGGTCTGTCGGGTAGGTCATTCCGGCGTGTCCGGCACGTGCTTCCTGCACGTCTGAGAGGTGGTTCCGGCATGCGCGACAGGTGGTTTCGGAGTGTCCGCCAGGTGGTTCTGGCGTACCCGGCAGGTGATTTTGGCGTGTCCGGCAGGTGTTTCTGGCGAGTCGAGCAGGTGGCTCCGGCATGCTCGGCAGGTGCTTCCGGCGTCTCCGGCACGTGGTTCTGGTGTGTCTGAGAGCTGGTTCCGGCATGTCCGGCAGATGATTCCGGAGTGTCCGCCAAGTGGTTCTGGCATACCCGGCTGGTGATTTGGGCATGTCAGGTAGGTGGCTCCGGCGTGCTCGGCAGGTTGTTCAGACGGGTCTGGCAGGTGTTTTCCGTCTGTTCTGGGTGTGGTTCCAGCATCTCATGCACATGGTTCTGGCACGTCTGAGATGTGGTTCCGGCCGGCCCGACAGGTGTTTCCACAGTGTCCGCCAAGTGGTACTGGCGTAGTTGGCAGGTGATTTTGGCATGACCGGCAGGTGGTTCCAGCAAGCCCGGCAGGTGATTCCGAAGTGTTCCCCAACTGGTTGTGGCGTAGCCGGCAAGTGATTTTTGCGTGTCCGGCAGGTGGTTCTGGCGAGTCGAGCAGGTGGTTCCGGCGTGCTCGGCAGGTGCTTCCGGGGTCATTGGCACGTGGTTCTGGCATATCTGAGAGGTGGTTCCGGCATGCCCGGCAGGTGATTCCAGAGTGTTCGCCAAGTGTTTCCGGCGTAGCCGGCAGGTGATTTTGCATGTCCAGCGGTCGTTCCGGCGGGTCGAGCCGGTGGTTCCGGCGTGTCCGGCAGGTGGTTCCGGTCTGTCCGGCAGGTGGTTCTGTGGTGTCCGGCACGAGGTTCAGTCTGAGAGGCTGTGCCGGCATGCCCCTCACGTGATTCCGGCTTGTCCCCGAAGTGGTGCTGGTGTAGCGGGCAGGTGATTTTGGCGTCTTGGGCAGGTGGTTCAGGCGAGTTGAGCAGGTGGTTGCGACGTGCTCGGCAGGTGCTTCCGGCGTCTCCGGCACGTGTTTCTGGCACATCTGACTGGTGGTTCCGGCATGCCCAAAAGTTGATTCCGGTCTGTCCGGTAGGTGGTTCCGGCGTGCACGGCACGTGGTTCTGGTACGTGTCAGAGGTGGTTGCGTATGCCCAACAGGTGATTCCGGACTGTCCGCCACGTGCTTCTGGCACGTCTGAGAGGTGGTTCCAACATGCCCGGCAGGTCATTTCGGAGAGTCGTCCAAGTGGTTCTGGCGTAGCCCGCAGGTGATTTTGGCGTGTCCGGCAGGTGGTTCCGCCGTGCTCGGCAGGTGGTTCAGGCATGGCCGTCACGTGGTTCCAGTCTGTCCAGGACGTGTTTCCAGCTTCTCCGGCAGGTGGTTCTGGTACGTCTGAGAGGTGGTTCCGCCATGGCTGGCAGGTGATCCCGGACTGTCCCCCAGGTGGTTCTGGCATAGCCAGCAGTTGATATTGGCCTGTCCGGCAGGTGGTTCCAGCGAGTCGAACAGGTGGCTCCGGCGTTCTTGGCAGGTGGTTCCGGTCTGTCCGGTAGGTGTTTCCGGCGTGTCTGGCACGTGCTTCCGGCACGTCTGAGAGGTGGTTCCGTCATGCGCGGCAGGTGATTCCGGAGTGTCCGCCAGGTGGTTCTGGCGTACCCAGCAGGTGATTTTGGCGTGTCCGGCAGGTGTTTCTGGCGAGTCGAGCAGGTGGCTCCGGCATGCTCGGCAGGTGCTTCCGGCGTCTCCCGCACTTGGTTCTGGTGTGTATGAGAGCTGGTTCCGGCATGTCCGGCAGATGATTCCGGAGTGCCCGCCAAGTGGTTCCGGCATACCCAGCAGGTGATTTTGGCGTGTCAGGGAGGTGGTACCGGTGAGTCGAGCAGGTGGTTCCGGCGTGCTCAGCAGGTGGTTCAGGCGGTTCTGGCAGGTGGTATCCGTCTGTTCGGGGTGTGGTTCCAGCATCTCATGAACACGTTTCTGGCAAGTCTGAGATGTGGTTCCAGCCGGCCCGACAGGTGTTTCCGCAGTGTCCGCCAAGCGGTTCTGGCGTAGTTGGCAGGTGATTTTGGCATGACTGGCAGGTGGTTCCAGCAAGCCTGGCAGGTGATTCCAAAGTGTTCACCAACTGGTTGTGGCGTAGCCGGCAGGTGATTTTTGCGTGATCGGCAGGTGGTTCCGGCGAGTCGAGCAGGTGGTTCCGGCGTGCTCGGCTGGTGCTTCCGGGGTCATTGGCACGGGGTTCTGGCATGTCTGAGAGGTGGTTCCTGCATGCCCGGCAAGTGATTCCGGAGTGTTCGCCAAGTGGTTCTGGCATAGTCGGCAGGTGATTTTGGCATGTCCGGCAGGGGGTTCAGGCGAGTTGAGCAGGTGGTTCCAACGTGCTTGGCAGGTGCTTCCGGCGTCTCCGGCACGTGTTTCTGGCACATCTGACAGGTGGTTCCGGCATGCCCGAAAGGTGATTCCGGTCTGTCCGGTAGGTGGTTCCAGCCGGCACGGCATGTGGTTCTGGTACGTCTCAGAGGTGGTTGCGCATGCCCAACAGGTGATTCCGGACTGTCCGCCACATGGTTCTGGCACGTCTGAGAGGTGGTTCCGGCATGCCCGGAAGGTCATCCCAGAGAGTCCTCCAAGTGGTTCTGGCATAACACGCAGGTGATTTTGGCGTGTCAGGCAGGTTGTTCCGTTGTGCTTGGCAGGTGGTTCAGGCTTGGCCGGCAGGTGGTTCCAGACTGTCCAGGACGTGTTTCCAGCTTCTCCGGCAGGTGGTTCTGGTACGTCTGAGAGGTGGTTCCGCCATGGCTGGCAGGTGATTCCGGACCGTCCCCCAGGTGGTTCTGGCATAGCCAGCAGTTGATATTGGCCTGTCCGGCAGGTGGTTCCAGCGAGTCGAACAGGTGGCTCCGGCGTGCTCGGCAGGTGGTTCCGGTCTGTCCGGTAGGTCATTCCGGCGTGTCCGGCACGTGCTTCCTGCACGTCTGAGAGGTGGTTCCGGCATGCGCGACAGGTGGTTTCGGAGTGTCCGCCAGGTCGTTCTGGCGTACCCGGCAGGTGATTTTGGCGTGTCCGGCAGGTGTTTCTGGCGAGTCGAGCAGGTGGCTCCGGCATGCTCGGCAGGTGCTTCCGGCGTCTCCGGCACGTGGTTCTGGTGTGTCTGAGAGCTGGTTCCGGCATGTCCGGCAGATGATTCCGGAGTGTCCGCCAAGTGGTTCTGGCATACCCGGCTGGTGATTTGGGCATGTCAGGTAGGTGGCTCCGGCGTGCTCGGCAGGTTGTTCAGACGGGTCTGGCAGGTGTTTTCCGTCTGTTCTGGGTGTGGTTCCAGCATCTCATGCACATGGTTCTGGCACGTCTGAGATGTGGTTCCGGCCGGCCCGACAGGTGTTTCCACAGTGTCCGCCAAGTGGTACTGGCGTAGTTGGCAGGTGATTTTGGCATGACCGGCAGGTGGTTCCAGCAAGCCCGGCAGGTGATTCCGAAGTGTTCCCCAACTGGTTGTGGCGTAGCCGGCAGGTGATTTTTGCGTGTCCGGCAGGTGGTACTGGCGAGTCGAGCAGGTGGTTCCGGCGTGCTCGGCAGGTGCTTCCGGGGTCATTGGCACGTGGTTCTGGCATATCTGAGAGGTGGTTCCGGCATGCCCGGCAGGTGATTCCGGAGTGTTCGCCAAGTGTTTCCGGCGTAGCCGGCAGGTGATTTTGCATGTCCAGCGGTCGTTCCGGCGGGTCGAGCCGGTGGTTCCGGCGTGTCCGGCAGGTGGTTCCGGTCTGTCCGGCAGGTGGTTCTGTGGTGTCCGGCACGAGGTTCAGTCTGAGAGGCTGTGCCGGCATGCCCCTCACGTGATTCCGGCTTGTCCCCGAAGTGGTGCTGGTGTAGCGGGCAGGTGATTTTGGCGTGTCGGGCAGGTGGTTCAGGCGAGTTGAGCAGGTGGTTGCGACGTGCTCGGCAGGTGCTTCCGGCGTCTCCGGCACGTGTTTCTGGCACATCTGACTGGTGGTTCCGGCATGCCCAAAAGTTGATTCCGGTCTGTCCGGTAGGTGGTTCCGGCGTGCACGGTACGTGGTTCTGGTACGTGTCAGAGGTGGTTGCGTATGCCCAACAGGTGATTCCGGACTATCCGCCACGTGCTTCTGGCACGTCTGAGAGGTGGTTCCAACATGCCCGGCAGGTCATTTCGGAGAGTCGTCCAAGTGGTTCTGGCGTAGCCCGCAGGTGATTTTGGCGTGTCCGGCAGGTGGTTCCGCCGTGCTCGGCAGGTGGTTCAGGCATGGCCGTCACGTGGTTCCAGTCTGTCCAGGACGTGTTTCCAGCTTCTCCGGCAGGTGGTTCTGGTACGTCTGAGAGGTGGTTCCGCCATGGCTGGCAGGTGATCCCGGACTGTCCCCCAGGTGGTTCTGGCATAGCCAGCAGTTGATATTGGCCTGTCCGGCAGGTGGTTCCAGCGAGTCGAACAGGTGGCTCCGGCGTTCTTGGCAGGTGGTTCCGGTCTGTCCGGTAGGTGTTTCCGGCGTGTCTGGCACGTGCTTCCGGCACGTCTGAGAGGTGGTTCCGTCATGCGCGGCAGGTGATTCCGGAGTGTCCGCCAGGTGGTTCTGGCGTACCCAGCAGGTGATTTTGGCGTGTCCGGCAGGTGTTTCTGGCGAGTCGAGCAGGTGGCTCCGGCATGCTCGGCAGGTGCTTCCGGCGTCTCCGGCACTTGGTTCTGGTGTGTCTGAGAGCTGGTTCCGGCATGTCCGGCAGATGATTCCGGAGTGTCCGCCAAGTGGTTCTGGCATACCCAGCAGGTGATTTTGGCGTGTCAGGGAGGTGGTACCGGTGAGTCGAGCAGGTGGTTCCGGCGTGCTCAGCAGGTGGTTCAGGCGGTTCTGGCAGGTGGTATCCGTCTGTTCGGGGTGTGGTTCCAGCATCTCATGAACACGTTTCTGGCAAGTCTGAGATGTGGTTCCAGCCGGCCCGACAGGTGTTTCCGCAGTGTCCGCCAAGCGGTTCTGGCGTAGTTGGCAGGTGATTTTGGCATGACTGGCAGGTGGTTCCAGCAAGCCTGGCAGGTGATTCCAAAGTGTTCACCAACTGGTTGTGGCGTAGCCGGCAGGTGATTTTTGCGTGATCGGCAGGTGGTTCTGGCGAGTCGAGCAGGTGGTTCCGGCGTGCTCGGCTGGTGCTTCCGGGGTCATTGGCACGGGGTTCTGGCATGTCTGAGAGGTGGTTCCTGCATGCCCGGCAAGTGATTCCGGAGTGTTCGCCAAGTGGTTCTGGCATAGTCGGCAGGTGATTTTGGCATGTCCGGCAGGTGGTTCAGGCGAGTTGAGCAGGTGGTTCCAACGTGCTTGGCAGGTGCTTCCGGCGTCTCCGGCACGTGTTTCTGGCACATCTGACAGGTGGTTCCGGCATGCCCGAAAGGTGATTCCGGTCTGTCCGGTAGGTGGTTCCAGCCGGCACGGCATGTGGTTCTGGTACGTCTCAGAGGTGGTTGCGCATGCCCAACAGGTGATTCCGGACTGTCCGCCACATGGTTCTGGCACGTCTGAGAGGTGGTTCCGGCATGCCCGGCAGGTCATCCCAGAGAGTCCTCCAAGTGGTTCTGGCATAACACGCAGGTGATTTTGGCGTGTCAGGCAGGTTGTTCCGTTGTGCTTGGCAGGTGGTTCAGGCTTGGCCGGCAGGTGGTTCCAGACTGTCCAGGACGTGTTTCCAGCTTCTCCGGCAGGTGGTTCTGGTACGTCTGAGAGGTGGTTCCGCCATGGCTGGCAGGTGATTCCGGACCGTCCCCCAGGTGGTTCTGGCATAGCCAGCAGTTGATATTGGCCTGTCCGGCAGGTGGTTCCAGCGAGTCGAACAGGTGGCTCCGGCGTGCTCGGCAGGTGGTTCCGGTCTGTCCGGTAGGTGATTCCGGCGTGTCCGGCACGTGCTTCCGGCACGTCTGAGAGGTGGTTCCGGCATGCGCGACAGGTGGTTTCGGAGTGTCCGCCAGGTGGTTCTGGCGTACCCGGCAGGTGATTTTGGCGTGTCCGGCAGGTGTTTCTGGCGAGTCGAGCAGGTGGCTCCGGCATGCTCGGCAGGTGCTTCCGGCGTCTCCGGCACGTGGTTCTGGTGTGTCTGAGAGCTGGTTCCGGCATGTCCGGCAGATGATTCCGGAGTGTCCGCCAAGTGGTTCTGGCATACCCGGCTGGTGATTTGGGCATGTCAGGTAGGTGGCTCCGGCGTGCTCGGCAGGTTGTTCAGACTGGTCTGGCAGGTGTTTTCCGTCTGTTCGGGGTGTGGTTCCAGCATCTCATGCACATGGTTCTGGCACGTCTGAGATGTGGTTCCGGCCGGCCCGACAGGTGTTTCCACAGTGTCCGCCAAGTGGTACTGGCGTAGTTGGCAGGTGATTTTGGCATGACCGGCAGGTGGTTCCAGCAAGCCCGGCAGGTGATTCCGAAGTGTTCCCCAACTGCTTGTGGCGTAGCCGGCAGGTGATTTTTGCGTGTCCGGCAGGTGGTTCTGGCGAGTCGAGCAGGTGGTTCCGGCGTGCTCGGCAGGTGCTTCCGGGGTCATTGGCACGTGGTTCTGGCATATCTGAGAGGTGGTTCCGGCATGCCCGGCAGGTGATTGCGGAGTGTTCGCCAAGTGTTTCCGGCGTATCCGGCAGGTGATATTGCATGTCCAGCGGTCGTTCCGGCGGGTCGAGCCGGTGGTTCCGGCGTGTCCGGCAGGTGGTTCCGGTCTGTCCGGCAGGTGGTTCTGTGGTGTCCGGCACGAGGTTCAGTCTGAGAGGCTGTGCCGGCATGCCCCTCACGTGATTCCGGCTTGTCCCCGAAGTGGTGCTGGTGTAGCGGGCAGGTGATTTTGGCGTGTCCGGCAGGTGGTTCAGGCGAGTTGGGCAGGTGGTTGCGACGTGCTCGGCAGGTGCTTCCGGCGTCTCCGGCACGTGTTTCTGGCACATCTGACTGGTGGTTCCGGCATGCCCAAAATTTGATTCCAGTCTGACCGGTAGGTGGTTCCGGCGTGCACGGCACGTGGTTCTGGTACGTGTCAGAGGTGGTTGCGTATGCCCAACAGGTGATTCCGGACTGTCCGCCACATGGTTCTGGCACGTCTGAGAGGTGGTTCCGGCATGCCCAGCAGGTCATCCCAGAGAGTCCTCCAAGTGGTTCTGGCATAACACGCAGGTGATTTTGGCGTGTCAGGCAGGTTGTTCCGTTGTGCTTGGCAGGTGGTTCAGGCTTGGCCGGCAGGTGGTTCCAGACTGTCCAGGACGTGTTTCCAGCTTCTCCGGCAGGTGGTTCTGGTACGTCTCAGAGGTGGTTCCGCCATGGCTGGCAGGTGATTCCGGACCGTCCCCCTGGTGGTTCTGGCTTAGCCAGCAGTTGATATTGGCCTGTCCGGCAGGTGGTTCCAGAGAGTCGAACAGGTGGCTCCGGCGTTCTTGGCAGGTGGTTCCGGTCTGTCCGGTAGGTGTTTCCGGCGTGTCTGGCACGTGCTTCTGGCACGTCTGAGAGGTGGTTCCGTCATGCGCGGCAGGTGATTCCGGAGTGTCCGCCAGGTGGTTCTGGCGTACCCAGCAGGTGATTTTGGCGTGTCCGGCAGGTGTTTCTGGCGAGTCGAGCAGGTGGCTCCGGCATGCTCGGCAGGTGCTTCCGGCGTCTCCGGCACTTGGTTCTGGTGTGTCTGAGAGCTGGTTCCGGCATGTCCGGCAGATGATTCCGGAGTGTCCGCCAAGTGGTTCTGGCATACCCAGCAGGTGATTTTGGCGTGTCAGGGAGGTGGTACCGGTGAGTCGAGCAGGTGGTTCCGGCGTGCTCAGCAGGTGGTTCAGGCGGTTCTGGCAGGTGGTATCCGTCTGTTCGGGGTGTGGTTCCAGCATCTCA
Source organism: Equus przewalskii (assembly GCF_037783145.1). Taxonomy (NCBI): domain Eukaryota; kingdom Metazoa; phylum Chordata; class Mammalia; order Perissodactyla; family Equidae; genus Equus; species Equus przewalskii. Next base: position 3,321 of record NW_027227598.1, on the reverse strand, counting down.
TGAACACGTTTCTGGCAAGTCTGAGATGTGGTTCCAGCCGGCCCGACAGGTGTTTCCGCAGTGTCCGCCAAGCGGTTCTGGCGTAGTTGGCAGGTGATTTTGGCATGACTGGCAGGTGGTTCCAGCAAGCCTGGCAGGTGATTCCAAAGTGTTCACCAACTGGTTGTGGCGTAGCCGGCAGGTGATTTTTGCGTGATCGGCAGGTGGTTCTGGCGAGTCGAGCAGGTGGTTCCGGCGTGCTCGGCTGGTGCTTCCGGGGTCATTGGCACGGGGTTCTGGCATGTCTGAGAGGTGGTTCCTGCATGCCCGGCAAGTGATTCCGGAGTGTTCGCCAAGTGGTTCTGGCATAGTCGGCAGGTGATTTTGGCATGTCCGGCAGGTGGTTCAGGCGAGTTGAGCAGGTGGTTCCAACGTGCTTGGCAGGTGCTTCCGGCGTCTCCGGCACGTGTTTCTGGCACATCTGACAGGTGGTTCCGGCATGCCCGAAAGGTGATTCCGGTCTGTCCGGTAGGTGGTTCCAGCCGGCACGGCATGTGGTTCTGGTACGTCTCAGAGGTGGTTGCGCATGCCCAACAGGTGATTCCGGACTGTCCGCCACATGGTTCTGGCACGTCCTGAGAGGTGGTTCCGGCATGCCCGGCAGGTCATCCCAGAGAGTCCTCCAAGTGGTTCTGGCATAACACGCAGGTGATTTTGGCGTGTCAGGCAGGTTGTTCCGTTGTGCTTGGCAGGTGGTTCAGGCTTGGCCGGCAGGTGGTTCCAGACTGTCCAGGACGTGTTTCCAGCTTCTCCGGCAGGTGGTTCTGGTACGTCTGAGAGGTGGTTCCGCCATGGCTGGCAGGTGATTCCGGACCGTCCCCCAGGTGGTTCTGGCATAGCCAGCAGTTGATATTGGCCTGTCCGGCAGGTGGTTCCAGCGAGTCGAACAGGTGGCTCCGGCGTGCTCGGCAGGTGGTTCCGGTCTGTCCGGTAGGTCATTCCGGCGTGTCCGGCACGTGCTTCCTGCACGTCTGAGAGGTGGTTCCGGCATGCGCGACAGGTGGTTTCGGAGTGTCCGCCAGGTGGTTCTGGCGTACCCGGCAGGTGATTTTGGCGTGTCCGGCAGGTGTTTCTGGCGAGTCGAGCAGGTGGCTCCGGCATGCTCGGCAGGTGCTTCCGGCGTCTCCGGCACGTGGTTCTGGTGTGTCTGAGAGCTGGTTCCGGCATGTCCGGCAGATGATTCCGGAGTGTCCGCCAAGTGGTTCTGGCATACCCGGCTGGTGATTTGGGCATGTCAGGTAGGTGGCTCCGGCGTGCTCGGCAGGTTGTTCAGACGGGTCTGGCAGGTGTTTTCCGTCTGTTCGGGGTGTGGTTCCAGCATCTCATGCACATGGTTCTGGCACGTCTGAGATGTGGTTCCGGCCGGCCCGACAGGTGTTTCCACAGTGTCCACCAAGTGGTACCGGCGTAGTTGGCAGGTGATTTTGGCATGACTGGCAGGTGGTTCCAGCAAGCCCGGCAGGTGATTCCGAAGTGTTCCCCAACTGGTTGTGGCGTAGCCGCGGGTGATTTTTGCGTGTCCGGCAGGTGGTTCTGGCGAGTCGAGCAGGTGGTTCCGGCGTGCTCGGCAGGTGCTTCCGGGGTCATTGGCACGTGGTTCTGGCATATCTGAGAGGTGGTTCCGGCATGCCCGGCAGGTGATTCCGGAGTGTTCGCCAAGTGTTTCCGGCGTAGCCGGCAGGTGATTTTGCATGTCCAGCGGTCGTTCCGGCGTGGGTCGAGCCGGTGGTACCGGCGTGTCCGGCAGGTGGTTCCGGTCTGTCCGGCAGGTGGTTCTGTGGTGTCCGGCACGAGGTTCAGTCTGAGAGGCTGTGCCGGCATGCCCCTCACGTGATTCCGGCTTGTCCCCGAAGTGGTGCTGGTGTAGCGGGCAGGTGATTTTGGCGTGTCCGGCAGGTGGTTCAGGCGAGTTGAGCAGGTGGTTGCGACGTGCTCGGCAGGTGCTTCCGGCGTCTCCGGCACGTGTTTTGCACATCTGACTGGTGGTTCCGGCATGCCCAAAAGCTGATTCCGGTCTGTCCGGTAGGTGGTTCCGGCGTGCACGGCACGTGGTTCTGGTACGTGTCAGAGGTGGTTGCGTATGCCCAACAGGTGATTCCGGACTGTCCGCCACGTGCTTCTGGCACGTCTGAGAGGTGGTTCCAACATGCCCGGCAGGTCATTTCGGAGAGTCGTCCAAGTGGTTCTGGCGTAGCCCACAGGTGATTTTGGCGTGTCTGGCAGGTGGTTCCGCCGTGCTCGGCAGGTGGTTCAGGCATGGCCGTCACGTGGTTCCAGTCTGTCCAGGACGTGTTTCCAGCTTCTCCGGCAGGTGGTTCTGGTACCTGAGAGGTGGTTCCGCCATGGCTGGCAGGTGATCCCAGCACGTTGAGCTGGTTCTGGCATAGCCAGCAGTTGATATTGGCCTGTCCGGCAGGTGGTTCCAGCGAGTCGAACAGGTGGCTCCGGCGTTCTTGGCAGGTGGTTCCGGTCTGTCCGGTAGGTGTTTCCGGCGTGTCTGGCACGTGCTTCCGGCACGTCTGAGAGGTGGTTCCGTCATGCGCGGCAGGTGATTCCGGAGTGTCCGCCAGGTGGTTCTGGCACACCCAGCAGGTGATTTTGGCGTGTCCGGCAGGTGTTTCTGGCGAGTCGAGCAGGTGGCTCCGGCATGCTCGGCAGGTGCTTCCGGCGTCTCCGGCACTTGGTTCTGGTGTGTCTGAGAGCTGGTTCCGGCATGTCCGGCAGATGATTCCGGAGTGTCCGCCAAGTGGTTCTGGCATACCCAGCAGGTGATTTTGGCGTGTCAGGGAGGTGGTACCGGTGAGTCGAGCAGGTGGTTCCGGCGTGCTCAGCAGGTGGTTCAGGCGGTTCTGGCAGGTGGTATCCGTCTGTTCGGGGTGTGGTTCCAGCATCTCATGAACACGTTTCTGGCACGTCTGAGATGTGGTTCCAGCCGGCCCGACAGGTGTTTCCGCAGTGTCCGCCAAGCGGTTCTGGCGTAGTTGGCAGGTGATTTTGGCATGACTGGCAGGTGGTTCCAGCAAGCCTGGCAGGTGATTCCAAAGTGTTCACCAACTGGTTGTGGCGTAGCCGGCAGGTGATTTTTGCGTGATCGGCAGGTGGTTCTGGCGAGTCGAGCAGGTGGTTCCGGCGTGCTCGGCTGGTGCTTCCGGGGTCATTGGCACGGGGTTCTGGCATGTCTGAGAGGTGGTTCCTGCATGCCCGGCAAGTGATTCCGGAGTGTTCGCCAAGTGGTTCTGGCATAGTCGGCAGGTGATTTTGGCATGTCCGGCAGGTGGTTCA
>NW_027227597.1:0-16796 GCF_037783145.1 Equus przewalskii | reverse complement strand
GTCTGTCCGGTGGTGATTCCGGCGTGTCCGGCACGTGCTCCGGCACGTGTGGAGGTGGTTCCGGCATGCGCGACCAGGTGGTTCGGATGTCCGCCAGGTGGTTCTGGCGTACCCGGCAGGTGATTTTGGCGTGTCCGGCAGTGTTTCTGGCGGGTCGAGCAGTGGCTCCGGCATGCTCGGCAGGTGCTTCCGGCGTCTCCGGCACGTGGTTCTGGTGTGCTCTGAGCTGGTTCCGGCATGTCCGGCAGTGATTCCGGAGTGTCCGCCAGATGGTTCTGGCATACCCGGCTGGTGATTTGGGCATGTCAGGTCAGTGGTTCCGGCGAGTCGGCAGTGGCTCCGACGTGCTCGGCAGGTCTCAGACGGTCTGGCAGGTGTTTCCGTCTGTTCGGGGTGTGGTTCCAGCATCTCATGCACATGGTTCTGGCACGTCTGAGATATGGTTCCGGCCGGCCCGACAGTGTTTCCACAGTGTCCGCCAAGTGGTGCTGGCGTAGTTGGCAGGTGATTTTGGCATGACCGGCAGATGGTTCCAGCAAGCCCGGCAGGTGATTCCGAAGTGTTCCCAACTGGTTGTGGCGTAGCCGGCAGTGATTTTTGCGTGTCCGGCAGGTGGTTCTGGCGGGTCGAGCAGTGGTTCCGGCGTGCTCGGCAGGTGCTTCCGGGTCATTGGCACGTGGTTCTGGCATCTGTCGAAGTGGTTCCGGCATGCCCGGCAGGTGATTCCGGAGTGTTCGCCAGTGTTTCCGACGTAGCCGGCAGGTGATTTGCATGTCCAGCGGTCGTTCCGACGGGTCGAGCCGATGGTTCCGGCGTGTCCGGCCAGTGGTTCCGGTCTCTCCGGCAGGTGGTTCTGTGGTGTCCGGCACGAGGTTCAGTCTAGAGGCTGTGCCGACATGCCCCTCACGTGATTCCGGCTTGTCCCCGAAGTGGTGCTGGTGTAGCGGCAGGTGATTTTGGCGTGTCCGGCAGGTGGTTCAGGCGAGTTGAGCAGTGGTTCCGACGTGCTCGGCAGGTGCTTCCGGCGTCTCCGGCACGTGTTCTGGCACATCTGACTGGTGGTTCCGGCATGCCCAAAGAGTGATTCCGGTCTGTCCGGTCAGGTGGTTCCGGCGTGCACGGCACGTGGTTCTGGTACGTCTCAGAGGTGGTTGCGTATGCCCAACCAGTGATTCCGGACTGTCCGCCACGTGCTTCTGGCACGTCTGGAGGTGGTTCCGACATGCCCGGCAGGTCATTTCGGAGAGTCGTCCAAGTGGTTCTGGCGTAGCCCGCAGGTGATTTTGGCGTGTCCGGCAGGTGGTTCCGCCGTGCTCGGCCAGGTGGTTCAGGCATGGCCGTCACGTGGTCCAGTCTGTCCAGGACGTGTTTCCAGCTTCTCCGGCAGGTGGTTCTGGTACGTCTGAGAGGTGGTTCCGCCATGGCTGGCAGGTGATCCCGACTGTCCCCAGTGGTTCTGGCATAGCCAGCAGTTGATATTGGCCTGTCCGGCAGGTGGTTCCAGCGAGTCGAACAGATGGCTCCGGCGTTCTTGGCAGGTGGTTCCGGTCTGTCCGGTAGGTGTTTCCGGCGTGTCTCGGCACGTGCTTCCGGCACGTCTGGAGGTGGTTCCGGCATGCGCGGCAGTGATTCCGTAGTGTCCGCCAGGTGGTTCTGGCGTACCCGGCAGGTGATTTTGGCGTGTCCGGCAGGTGTTTCTGGCGAGTCGAGCAGTGGCTCCGGCATGCTCGGCAGGTGCTTCCGGCGTCTCCGGCACTTGGTTCTGGTGTGTCTGAGAGCTGGTTCCGGCATGTCCGGCAGATGATTCCGGAGTGTCCGCCAGTGGTTCTGGCATACCCAGCAGGTGATTTTGGCGTGTCAGGGAGGTGGTGCCGGTGAGTCGAGCAGGTGGTTCCGGCGTGCTCGGCAGGTGGTTCAGGCGGTTCTGGCAGGTGGTATCCGTCTGTTCGGGGTGTGGTTCCAGCATCTCATGAACATGTTTCTGGCACGTCTGAGATGTGGTTCCAGCCGGCCCGACAGTGTTTCCGCAGTGTCCGCCAAGCGGTTCTGGCGTAGTTGGCAGGTGATTTTGGCATGACTGGCAGTGGTTCCAGCAAGCCTGGCAGGTGATTCCGAAGTGTTCGCCCGACTGGTTGTGGCGTAGCCGGCAGGTGATTTTTGCGTGATCGGCCAGTGGTTCTGGCGAGATCGAGCAGTGATTCCGGCGTGCTCGGCTCGGTGCTTCCGGGGTCATTGGCACGGGTTCTGGCATGTCTGGAGAGGTGGTTCCTGCATGCCCGGCCGAAGTGATTCCGGAAGTGTTTCGCCACAGTGGTTCTGGCATGATGCTCGGCACAGGTGATTTTGGCATGTCCGGCAGGTGGTTCAGGCGAGTTCGAGCAGGTGGTTCCAGACGTGCTTGGCCAGGTGCTTCCGGCGTCTCCGGCACGTGTTTCTGGCACATCTGACAGGTGGTTCCGGCATGCCCGAAGGTGATTCCGGTCTGTCCGGTCAGGTGGTTCCAGCCTGCACGGCATGTGGTTCTGGTACCGTCTCAGAGGTGGTTGCGCATGCCCAACCAGTGATTCCGGACTATCCGCCACATGGTTCTGGCACGTCTGAGAGGTGGTTCCGACATGCCCGGCAGGTCATCCCGAGAGTCCTCCAAGTGGTTCTGGCATAACCCGCAGGTGATTTTGGCGTGTCTGGCAGGTGGTTCCGCCGTGCTCGGCCAGGTGGTTCAGGCTTGGCCGGCAGGTGGTTCCAGTACTGTCCAGGACGTGTTCCAGCTTCTCCGGCAGGTGGTTCTGGTCCGTCTGAGAGGTGGTTCCGCCATGGCTGGCAGGTGATCCCGGACTGTCCCCAGGTGGTTCTGGCATAGCCAGCAGTTGATGTGGCCTGTCCGGCAGGTGGTTCCAGCGAGTCGAACAGGTGGCTCCGGCGTGCTCGGCAGGTGGTTCCGGTCTGTCCGGTCAGGTGTTTCCGGCGTGTCTGGCACGTGCTTCCGGCACGTCTGGAGGTGGTTCCGGCATGCGCGACCAGGTGATTCCGAGTGTCCGCCAGGTGGTTCTGGCGTACCCGGCAGGTGATTTTGGCGTGTCCGGCAGGTGTTTCTGGCGAGTCGAGCAGTGGCTCCGGCATGCTCGGCAGGTGCTTCCGGCGTCTCCGGCACGTGGTTCTGGTGTGTTCTGAGAGCTGGTTCCGGCATGTCCGGCAGATGATTCCGGAGTGTCCGCCAAGTGGTTCTGGCATACCCAGCTGGTGATTTTGGCGTGTCAGGAGGTGGTGCCGGTGAGTCGAGCAGTGGCTCCGGCGTGCTCGGCAGGTGGTTCAGACGGTTCTGGCAGGTGGTTTCCGTCTGTTCGGGGTCTGGTTCCAGCATCTCATGAACATGGTTCTGGCACGTCTGAGATGTGGTTCCAGCCGGCCCGACAGTGTTTCCGCAGTGTCCGCCAAGTGGTTCTGGCGTAGTTGGCAGGTGATTTTGGCATGACTGGCAGGTGGTTCCAGCAAGCCTGGCAGGTGATTCCAAAGTGTTCCCCAACTGGTTGTGGCGTAGCCGGCAGTGATTTTTGCGTGATCGGCAGGTGGTTCTGGCGAGATCGAGCAGTGGTTCCGGCGTGCTCGGCTCGTGCTTCCGGGTCATTGGCACGGGTTCTGGCATGTCTGAGAGGTGGTTCCTGCATGCCCGGCAAGTGATTCCGGAGTGTTCGCCAAGTGGTTCTGGCATAGTCGGCAGGTGATTTTGGCATGTCCGGCAGGTGGTTCAGGCGAGTTGAGCAGATGGTTCCAACGTGCTTGGCAGGTGCTTCCGGCGTCTCCGGCACGTGTTTCTGGCACATCTGACAGGTGGTTCCGGCATGCCCGAAGGTGATTCCGGTCTGTCCGGTAGGTGGTTCCAGCCTGCACGGCATGTGGTTCTGGTACGTCTCAGAGGTGGTTGCGCATGCCCAACCAGTGATTCCGGACTGTCCGCCACATGGTTCTGGCACGTCTGAGAGGTGGTTCCGGCATGCCCGGCAGGTCATCCCAAGAGTCCTCCAAGTGGTTCTGGCATAACACGCAGGTGATTTTGGCGTGTCTGGCAGGTTGTTCCGTTGTGCTTGGCAGGTGGTTCAGGCTTGGCCGGCAGGTGGTTCCAGACTGTCCAGGACGTGTTTCCAGCTTCTCCGGCAGGTGGTTCTGGTACCGTCTGAGAGGTGGTTCCGCCATGGCTGGCAGGTGATTCCGGACCGTCCCCAGGTGGTTCTGGCATAGCCAGCAGTTGATATTGGCCTGTCCGGCAGGTGGTTCCAGCGAGTCGAACAGGTGGCTCCGGCGTGCTCGGCAGGTGGTTCCGGTCTGTCCGGTCAGGTGATTCCGGCGTGTCCGGCACGTGCTTCCGGCACGTCTGGAGGTGGTTCCGGCATGCGCGACAGTGGTTTCGGAGTGTCCGCCAGGTGGTTCTGGCGTACCCGGCAGGTGATTTTGGCGTGTCCGGCAGGTGTTTCTGGCGGGTCGAGCAGTGGCTCCGGCATGCTCGGCCAGGTGCTTCCGGCGTCTCCGGCACGTGGTTCTGGTGTGTCTGAGAGCTGGTTCCGGCATGTCCGGCAGATGATTCCGAAGTGTCCGCCAAGTGGTTCTGGCATACCCGGCTGGTGATTTGGGCATGTCAGGTAGGTGGTTCCGGCGAGTCGGCAGTGGCTCCGGCGTGCTCGGCAGGTTGTTCAGACGGGTCTGGCAGGTGTTTTCCGTCTGTTCGGGGTGTGGTTCCAGCATCTCATGCACATGGTTCTGGCACGTCTGAGATGTGGTTCCGGCCGGCCCGACAGTGTTTCCACAGTGTCCGCCAAGTGGTACTGGCGTAGTTGGCAGGTGATTTGGCATGACCGGCAGGTGGTTCCAGCAAGCCCGGCAGGTGATTCCGAAGTGTTCCCAACTGGTTGTGGCGTAGCCGGCAGGTGATTTTTGCGTGTCCGGCAGGTGGTTCTGGCGAGTCGAGCAGATGGTTCCGGCGTGCTCGGCCGGTGCTTCCGGGGTCATTGGCACGTGGTTCTGGCATATCTGTGGAGGTGGTTCCGGCATGCCCGGCAGGTGATTCCGGAGTGTTCGCCAGTGTTTCCGGCGTAGCCGGCAGGTGATTTTGCATGTCCAGCGGTCGTTCCGGCGGGTCGAGCCGATGGTTCCGGCGTGTCCGGCAGGTGGTTCCGGTCTGTCCGGCAGGTGGTTCTGTGGTGTCCGGCACGAGGTTCAGATCTGAGGGCTGTGCCGGCATGCCCCTCACGTGATTCCGGCTTGTCCCCGAAGTGGTGCTGGTGTAGCGGGCAGGTGATTTTGGCGTGTCCGGCAGGTGGTTCAGGCGAGTTGAGCAGGTGGTTGCGACGTGCTCGGCAGGTGCTTCCGGCGTCTCCGGCACGTGTTTCTGGCACATCTGACTGGTGGTTCCGGCATGCCCAAAAGTGATTCCGGTCTGTCCGGTAGGTGGTTCCGGCGTGCACGGCACGTGGTTCTGGTACGTCTCAGAGGTGGTTGCGTATGCCCAACAGGTGATTCCGGACTGTCCGCCACGTGCTTCTGGCACGTCTGAGAGGTGGTTCCAACATGCCCGGCAGGTCATTTCGGAGAGTCGTCCAAGTGGTTCTGGCGTAGCCCGCAGGTGATTTTGGCGTGTCCGGCAGGTGGTTCCGCCGTGCTCGGCAGGTGGTTCAGGCATGGCCGTCACGTGGTTCCAGTCTGTCCAGGACGTGTTTCCAGCTTCTCCGGCAGGTGGTTCTGGTACGTCTGAGAGGTGGTTCCGCCATGGCTGGCAGGTGATCCCGGACTGTCCCCCAGGTGGTTCTGGCATAGCCAGCAGTTGATATTGGCCTGTCCGGCAGGTGGTTCCAGCGAGTCGAACAGGTGGCTCCGGCGTTCTTGGCAGGTGGTTCCGGTCTGTCCGGTAGGTGTTTCCGGCGTGTCTGGCACGTGCTCCGGCACGTCTGAGAGGTGGTTCCGGCATGCGCGGCAGGTGATTCCGGAGTGTCCGCCAGGTGGTTCTGGCGTACCCGGCAGGTGATTTTGGCGTGTCCGGCAGGTGTTTCTGGCGAGTCGAGCAGGTGGCTCCGGCATGCTCGGCAGGTGCTTCCGGCGTCTCCGGCACTTGGTTCTGGTGTGTCTGAGAGCTGGTTCCGGCATGTCCGGCAGATGATTCCGGAGTGTCCGCCAAGTGGTTCTGGCATACCCAGCAGGTGATTTTGGCGTGTCAGGGAGGTGGTACCGGTGAGTCGAGCAGGTGGTTCCGGCGTGCTCAGCAGGTGGTTCAGGCGGTTCTGGCAGGTGGTATCCGTCTGTTCGGGGTGTGGTTCCAGCATCTCATGAACACGTTTCTGGCACGTCTGAGATGTGGTTCCAGCCGGCCCGACAGGTGTTTCCGCAGTGTCCGCCAAGCGGTTCTGGCGTAGTTGGCAGGTGATTTTGGCATGACTGGCAGGTGGTTCCAGCAAGCCTGGCAGGTGATTCCAAAGTGTTCACCAACTGGTTGTGGCGTAGCCGGCAGGTGATTTTGCGTGATCGGCAGGTGGTTCTGGCGAGTCGAGCAGGTGGTTCCGGCGTGCTCGGCTGGTGCTTCCGGGGTCATTGGCACGGGGTTCTGGCATGTCTGAGAGGTGGTTCCTGCATGCCCGGCAAGTGATTCCGGAGTGTTCGCCAAGTGGTTCTGGCATAGTCGGCAGGTGATTTTGGCATGTCCGGCAGGTGGTTCAGGCGAGTTGAGCAGGTGGTTCCAACGTGCTTGGCAGGTGCTTCCGGCGTCTCCGGCACGTGTTTCTGGCACATCTGACAGGTGGTTCCGGCATGCCCGAAAGGTGATTCCGGTCTGTCCGGTAGGTGGTTCCAGCCGGCACGGCATGTGGTTCTGGTACGTCTCAGAGGTGGTTGCGCATGCCCAACAGGTGATTCCGGACTGTCCGCCACATGGTTCTGGCACGTCTGAGAGGTGGTTCCGGCATGCCCGGCAGGTCATCCCAGAGAGTCCTCCAAGTGGTTCTGGCATAACACGCAGGTGATTTTGGCGTGTCAGGCAGGTTGTTCCGTTGTGCTTGGCAGGTGGTTCAGGCTTGGCCGGCAGGTGGTTCCAGACTGTCCAGGACGTGTTTCCAGCTTCTCCGGCAGGTGATTCTGGTACGTCTGAGAGGTGGTTCCGCCATGGCTGGCAGGCGATTCCGGACCGTCCCCCAGGTGTTTCTGGCATAGCCAGCAGTTGATATTGGCCTGTCCGGCAGGTGGTTCCAGCGAGTCGAACAGGTGGCTCCGGCGTGCTCGGCAGGTGGTTCCGGTCTGTCCTGTAGGTGATTCCTGCGTGTCCGGCACGTCTGAGAGGTGGTTCCGGCATGCGCGACAGGTGATTTCGAAGTGTTCCCCAACTGGTTGTGGCGTAGCCGGTAGGTGATTTCTGCGTGTCCGGCAGGTGGTTCCGCCGTGCTCGGCTGGTGGTTCAGGCTTGGCCGGCAGGTGGTTCCAGACTGTATAGGACGTGTTTCCAGCTTCTCCGGCAGGTGGTTCTGGAACGTCTGAGAGGTGGTTCCGCCATGGCTGGCAGGTGATTCCAGACCGACCCCAGGTGGTTCTGGCATAGCCAGCGGTTAATATTGGCCTGTCCGGCAGTGGTTCCAGCGTGTCGAACACGTGGCTCTGGCGTGCTCGGCAGGTGGTTCCGGTCTGTCCGGTAGGTGATTCCGGCATGTCCCGCACGTGCTTCCGGCACGTCTGAGAGGTGGTTCCGGCATGCGCGACAGGTGATTTCGCAGTGTCCGCCAGGTGGTTCTGGCGTACCCGGCAGGTGATTTTGGCGTGTCCGGCAGGTGTTTCTGGCGAGTCGAGCAGGTTGCTCCGGCGTGCTCGGCAGGTTGTTCAGACGGGTCTGGCAGGTGTTTTCCGTCTGTTCGTGGTGTGGTTCCAGCATCTCATGCACATGGTTCTGGCACGTCTGAGATGTGGTTCCGGCCAGCCCGACAGGTGTTTCCACAGTGTCCGCCAAGTGGTACTGGCGTAGCTGACAGGTGATTTTGGCATGACCGGCATGTGGTTCCAGCAAGCCCGGCAGGTGATTCCGAAGTGTTCCCCAACTGGTTGTGGCGTAGCCGGCAGGTGATTTCTGCGTGTCCGGCAGGTGGTTCTGGCGAGTCGAGCAGGTGGTTCCGGCGTGCTCGGCAGGTGATTCCGTAGTGTCCGCCAGGTGGTTCTGGCATACCCGGCAGGTGATTTTGGCGTGTCCGGCAGGTGTTTCTGGCGAGTCGAGCAGGTGGCTCCGGCATGCTCGGCAGGTGCTTCCGGCGTCTCCGGCACGTGGTTCTGGTGTGTCTGAGAGCTGGTTCCGGCATGTCCGGCAGATGATTCCGGAGTGTCCGCCAAGTGGTTCTGGCATACCCGGCTGGTGCTTTGGGCATGTCAGGTAGGTGGTTCCGGCGAGTCGAGCAGGTGGCTCCGGCGTGCTCGGCAGGTTGTTCAGACGGGTCTGGCAGGTGTTTTCCGTCTGTTCGGGGTGTGGTTCCAGCATCTCATGCACATGGTTCTGGCACGTCTGAGATGTGGTTCCGGCCGGCCCGACAGGTGTTTCCACAGTGTCCGCCAAGTGGTACTGGCGTAGTTGGCAGGTGATTTTGGCATGACCGGCAGGTGGTTCCAGCAAGCCCGGCAGGTGATTCCGAAGTGTTCCCCAACTGGTTGTGGCGTAGCCGGCAGGTGATTTTTGCGTGTCCGGCAGGTGGTTCTGGCGAGTCGAGCAGGTGGTTCCGGAGTGCTCGGCAGGTGCTTCCGGGGTCATTGGCACGTGGTTCTGGCATATCTGAGAGGTGGTTCCGGCATGCCCGGCAGGTGATTCCGGAGTGTTCGCCAAGTGTTTCTGGCGTAGCCGGCAGGTGATTTTGCATGTCCAGCGGTCGTTCCGGCGGGTCGAGCCGGTGGTTCCGGCGTGTCCGGCAGGTGGTTCCGGTCTGTCCGGCAGGTGGTTCTGTGGTGTCCGGCACGAGGTTCAGTCTGAGAGGCTGTGCCGGCATGCCCCTCACGTGATTCCGGCTTGTCCCCGAAGTGGTGCTGGTGTAGCGGGCAGGTGATTTTGGCGTGTCCGGCAGGTGGTTCAGGCGAGTTGAGCAGGTGGTTGCGACGTGCTCGGCAGGTGCTTCCGGCGTCTCCGGCACGTGTTTCTGGCACATCTGACTGGTGGTTCCGGCATGCCCAAAAGTTGATACCGGTCTGTCCGGTAGGTGGTTCCGGCGTGCACGGCACGTGGTTCTGGTACGTGTCAGAGGTGGTTGCGTATGCCCAACAGGTGATTCCGGACTGTCCGCCACGTGCTTCTGGCACGTCTGAGAGGTGGTTCCAACATGCCCGGCAGGTCATTTCGGAGAGTCGTCCAAGTGGTTCTGGCGGAGCCCGCAGGTGATTTTGACGTGTCCGGCACGTGGTACCGCCGTGCTCGGCAGGTGGTTCAGGCATGGCCGTCACGTGGTTCCAGTCTGTCCAGGACGTGTTTCCAGCTTCTCCGGCAGGTGGTTCTGGTACGTCTGAGAGGTGGTTCCGCCATGGCTGGCAGGTGATCCCGGACCGTCCCCCAGGTGGTTCTGGCATAGCCAGCAGTTGATATTGGCCTGTCCGGCAGGTGGTTCCAGCGAGTCGAACAGGTGGCTCCGGCGTGCTCGGCAGGTGGTTCCGGTCTGTCCGGTAGGTGATTCCGGCGTGTCCCGCACGTGCTTCCAGCACGTCTGAGAGGTGGTTCCGGCATGCGCGACAGGTGATTTCGCAGTGTCCGCCAGGTGGTTCTGGCGTACCCGGCAGGTGATTTTGGCGTGTCCGGCAGGTGTTTCTGGCGAGTCGAGCAGGTGGTTCCGGCGTGCTCAGCAGGTGGTTCAGGCGGTTCTGGCAGGTGGTATCCGTGTGTTCAGGGTGTGGTTCCAGCATCTCATGAACACGTTTCTGGCACGTCTGAGATGTGGTTCCGGCCGGCACGACAGGTGTTTCCGCAGTGTCCGCCAAGCGGTTCTGGCGTAGTTGGCAGGTGATTTTGGCATGACTGGCAGGTGGTTCCAGCAAGCCTGGCAGGTGATTCCAAAGTGTTCACCAACTGGTTGTGGCGTAGCTGGCAGGTGATTTTTGCGTGATCGGCAGGTGGTTCTGGCGAGTCAAGCAGGTGGTTCCGGCGTGCTCGGCTGGTGCTTCCGGGGTCATTGGCCCGGGGTTCTGGCATGTCTGAGAGGTGGTTCCTGCATGCCCGGCAAGTGATTCCGGAGTGTTCGCCAAGTGGTTCTGGCATAGTCGGCAGGTGATTCTGGCATGTCCGGCAGGTGGTTCAGGCGAGTTGAGCAGGTGGTTCCAACGTGCTTGGCAGGTGCTTCCGGCGTCTCCGGCACGTGTTTCTGGCACATCTGACAGGTGGTTCCGGCATGCCCGAAAGGTGATTCCGGTCTGTCCGGTAGGTGGTTCCAGCCGGCACGGCATGTGGTTCTGGTACGTCTCAGAGGGGGTTGCGCATGCCCAACAGGTGATTCCGGACTGTCCGCCACATGGTTCTGGCACGTCTGAGAGGTGGTTCCGGCATGCCCGGCAGGTCATCCCAGAGAGTCCTCCAAGTGGTTCTGGCATAACACGCAGGTGATTTTGGCGTGTCAGGCAGGTTGTTCCGTTGTGCTTGGCAGGTGGTTCAGGCTTGGCCGGCAGGTGGTTCCAGACTGTCCAGGACGTGTTTCCAGCTTCTCCGGCAGGTGGTTCTGGTACGTCTGAGAGGTGGTTCCGCCATGGCTGGCAGGCGATTCCGGACCGTCCCCCAGGTGTTTCTGGCATAGCCAGCAGTTGATATTGGCCTGTCCGGCAGGTGGTTCCAGCGAGTCGAACAGGTGGCTCCGGCGTGCTCGGCAGGTGGTTCCGGTCTGTCCTGTAGGTGATTCCTGCGTGTCCGGCACGTCTGAGAGGTGGTTCCGGCATGCGCGACAGGTGATTTCGAAGTGTTCCCCAACTGGTTGTGGCGTAGCCGGTAGGTGATTTCTGCGTGTCCGGCAGGTGGTTCCGCCGTGCTCGGCTGGTGGTTCAGGCTTGGCCGGCAGGTGGTTCCAGACTGTATAGGACGTGTTTCCAGCTTCTCCGGCAGGTGGTTCTGGTACGTCTGAGAGGTGGTTCCGCCATGGCTGGCAGGTGATTCCAGACCGACCCCAGGTGGTTCTGGCATAGCCAGCGGTTAATATTGGCCTGTCCGGCAGTGGTTCCAGCGTGTCGAACAGGTGGCTCTGGCGTGCTCGGCAGGTGGTTCCGGTCTGTCCGGTAGGTGATTCCGGCATGTCCCGCACGTGCTTCCGGCACGTCTGACAGGTGGTTCCGGCATGCGCGACAGGTGATTTCGCAGTGTCCGCCAGGTGGTTCTGGCGTACCCGGCAGGTGATTTTGGCGTGTCCGGCAGGTGTTTCTGGCGAGTCGAGCAGGTTGCTCCGGCGTGCTCGGCAGGTTGTTCAGACGGGTCTGGCAGGTGTTTTCCGTCTGTTCGGGGTGTGGTTCCAGCATCTCATGCACATGGTTCTGGCACGTCTGAGATGTGGTTCCGGCCAGCCCGACAGGTGTTTCCACAGTGTCCGCCAAGTGGTACTGGCGTAGCTGACAGGTGATTTTGGCATGACCGGCATGTGGTTCCAGCAAGCCCGGCAGGTGATTCCGAAGTGTTCCCCAACTGGTTGTGGCGTAGCCGGCAGGTGATTTCTGCATGTCCGGCAGGTGGTTCTGGCGAGTCGAGCAGGTGGTTCCGGCGTGCTCGGCAGGTGATTCCGTAGTGTCCGCCAGGTGGTTCTGGCATACCCGGCAGGTGATTTTGGCGTGTCCGGCAGGTGTTTCTGGCGAGTCGAGCAGGTGGCTCCGGCATGCTCGGCAGGTGCTTCCGGCGTCTCCGGCACGTGGTTCTGGTGTGTCTGAGAGCTGGTTCCGGCATGTCCGGCAGATGATTCCGGAGTGTCCGCCAAGTGGTTCTGGCATACCCGGCTGGTGCTTTGGGCATGTCAGGTAGGTGGTTCCGGCGAGTCGAGCAGGTGGCTCCGGCGTGCTCGGCAGGTTGTTCAGACGGGTCTGGCAGGTGTTTTCCGTCTGTTCGGGGTGTGGTTCCAGCATCTCATGCACATGGTTCTGGCACGTCTGAGATGTGGTTCCGGCCGGCCCGACAGGTGTTTCCACAGTGTCCGCCAAGTGGTACTGGCGTAGTTGGCAGGTGATTTTGGCATGACCGGCAGGTGGTTCCAGCAAGCCCGGCAGGTGATTCCGAAGTGTTCCCCAACTGGTTGTGGCGTAGCCGGCAGGTGATTTTTGCGTGTCCGGCAGGTGGTTCTGGCGAGTCGAGCAGGTGGTTCCGGAGTGCTCGGCAGGTGCTTCCGGGGTCATTGGCACGTGGTTCTGGCATATCTGAGAGGTGGTTCCGGCATGCCCGGCAGGTGATTCCGGAGTGTTCGCCAAGTGTTTCTGGCGTAGCCGGCAGGTGATTTTGCATGTCCAGCGGTCGTTCCGGCGGGTCGAGCCGGTGGTTCCGGCGTGTCCGGCAGGTGGTTCCGGTCTGTCCAGCAGGTGGTTCTGTGGTGTCCGGCACGAGGTTCAGTCTGAGAGGCTGTGCCGGCATGCCCCTCACGTGATTCCGGCTTGTCCCCGAAGTGGTGCTGGTGTAGCGGGCAGGTGATTTTGGCGTGTCCGGCAGGTGGTTCAGGCGAGTTGAGCAGGTGGTTGCGACGTGCTCGGCAGGTGCTTCCGGCGTCTCCGGCACGTGTTTCTGGCACATCTGACTGGTGGTTCCGGCATGCCCAAAAGTTGATTCCGGTCTGTCCGGTAGGTGGTTCCGGCGTGCACGGCACGTGGTTCTGGTACGTGTCAGAGGTGGTTGCGTATGCCCAACAGGTGATTCCGGACTGTCCGCCACGTGCTTCTGGCACGTCTGAGAGGTGGTTCCAACATGCCCGGCAGGTCATTTCGGAGAGTCGTCCAAGTGGTTCTGGCGGAGCCCGCAGGTGATTTTGACGTGTCCGGCACGTGGTTCCGCTTTGCTCGGCAGGTGGTTCAGGCATGGCCGTCACGTGGTTCCAGTCTGTCCAGGACGTGTTTCCAGCTTCTCCGGCAGGTGGTTCTGGTACGTCTGAGAGGTGGTTCCGCCATGGCTGGCAGGTGATCCCGGACCGTCCCCCAGGTGGTTCTGGCATAGCCAGCAGTTGATATTGGCCTGTCCGGCAGGTGGTTCCAGCGAGTCGAACAGGTGGCTCCGGCGTGCTCGGCAGGTGGTTCCGGTCTGTCCGGTAGGTGATTCCGGCGTGTCCCGCACGTGCTTCCAGCACGTCTGAGAGGTGGTTCCGGCATGCGCGACAGGTGATTTCGCAGTGTCCGCCAGGTGGTTCTGGCGTACCCGGCAGGTGATTTTGGCGTGTCCGGCAGGTGTTTCTGGCGAGTCGAGCAGGTGGTTCCGGCGTGCTCAGCAGGTGGTTCAGGCGGTTCTGGCAGGTGGTATCCGTGTGTTCAGGGTGTGGTTCCAGCATCTCATGAACACGTTTCTGGCACGTCTGAGATGTGGTTCCGGCCGGCACGACAGGTGTTTCCGCAGTGTCCGCCAAGCGGTTCTGGCGTAGTTGGCAGGTGATTTTGGCATGACTGGCAGGTGGTTCCAGCAAGCCTGGCAGGTGATTCCAAAGTGTTCACCAACTGGTTGTGGCGTAGCTGGCAGGTGATTTTTGCGTGATCGGCAGGTGGTTCTGGCGAGTCAAGCAGGTGGTTCCGGCGTGCTCGGCTGGTGCTTCCGGGGTCATTGGCCCGGGGTTCTGGCATGTCTGAGAGGTGGTTCCTGCATGCCCGGCAAGTGATTCCGGAGTGTTCGCCAAGTGGTTCTGGCATAGTCGGCAGGTGATTTTGGCATGTCCGGCAGGTGGTTCAGGCGAGTTGAGCAGGTGGTTCCAACGTGCTTGGCAGGTGCTTCCGGCGTCTCCGGCACGTGTTTCTGGCACATCTGACAGGTGGTTCCGGCATGCCCGATAGGTGATTCCGGTCTGTCCGGTAGGTGGTTCCAGCCTGCACGGCATGTGGTTCTGGTACGTCTCAGAGGTGGTTGCGCATGCCCAACAGGTGATTCCGGACTGTCCGCCACATGGTTCTGGCACGTCTGAGAGGTGGTTCCGGCATGCCCGGCAGGTCATCCCAGAGAGACCTCCAAGTGGTTCTGGCATAACACGCAGGTGATTTTGGCGTGTCTGGCAGGTTGTTCCGTTGTGCATGGCAGGTGGTTCAGGCTTGGCCGGCAGGTGGTTCCAGACTGTCCAGGACGTGTTTCCAGCTTCTCCGGCAGGTGGTTCTGGTACGTCTGAGAGGTGGTTCCGCCATGGCTGGCAGGTGATCCCGGACTGTCCCCCAGGTTGTTCTGGCATAGCCAGCAGTAGATATTGGCCTGTCCGGCAGGTGGTTCCAGCGAGTCGAACATGTGGCTCCGGCGTGCTCGGCAGGTGGTTCCGGTCTGTCCGGTAGGTGATTCCGGCGTGTCCGGCACGTGCTTCCGGCACGTCTGCGAGGTGGTTCCGGCATGTGCGACAGGTGATTTCGGAGTCTCCGCCAGGTGGTTCTGGCGTACCCGGCAGGTGATTTTGGCGTGTCCGGCAGGTGATTCTGGCGGGTCGAGCAGGTGGCTCCGGCATGCTCGGCAGGTGCTTCCGGCGTCTCCGGCACGTGGTTCTGGTGTGTCTGAGAGCTGGTTCCGGCATGTCCGGCAGATGATTCCGGAGTGTCCGCCAAGTGGTTCTGGCATACCCAGCAGGTGATTTTGGCGTGTCAGGGAGGTGGTACCGGTGAGTCGAGCAGGTGGTTCCGGCGTGCTCAGCAGGTGGTTCAGGCGGTTCTGGCAGGTGGTATCCGTCTGTTCGCGGTGTGGTTCCAGCATCTCATGAACACGTTTCTGGCACGTCTGAGATGTGGTTCCAGCCGGCCGGACAGGTGTTTCCGCAGTGTCCACCAAGTGGTACTGGCGTAGTTGGCAGGTGATTTTGGCATGACCGGCAGGTGGTTCCAGCAAGCCCGGCAGGTGATTCCGAAGTGTTCCCCAACTGGTTGTGGCGTAGCCGGCAGGTGATTTTTGCGTGTCCGGCAGGTGGTTCTGGCGAGTCGAGCAGGTGGTTCCGGCGTGCTCGGCAGGTGCTTCCGGGGTCATTGGCACGTGGTTCTGGCGTATCTGAGAGGTGCTTCCGGCATGCCCGGCAGGTGATTGCGGAATGTTCGCCAAGTGTTTCCGGCGTAGCCGGCAGGTGATTTTTGCATGTCCAGCGGTCGTTCCGGCGGGTCGAGCCTGTGGTTCCGGCGTGTCCGGCAGGTGGTTCCGGTCTGTCCGGCAGGTGGTTCTGTGGTGTGCGGCACGAGGTTCAGTCTGAGAGGCTGTGCCGGCATGCCCCTCACGTGATTCCGGCTTGTCCCCGAATTGGTGCTGATGTAGCGGGCAGGTGATTTTGGCGTGTCCGGCAGGTGGTTCAGGCGAGTTGAGCAGGTGGTTGCGACGTGCTCGGCAGGTGCTTCCGGCGTCTCCGGCACGTGTTTCTGGCACATCTGACTGGTGGTTCCGGCATGCCCAAAAGTTGATTCCGGTCTGTCCGGTAGGTGGTTCTGGCGTGCACGGCACGTGGTTCTGGTCCGTCTCAGAGGTGGTTGCGTATGCCCAACAGGTGATTCCGGACTGTCCGCCACGTGCTTCTGGCACGTCTGAGAGGTGGTTCCAACATGCCCGGCAGGTCATTTCGGAGAGTCGTCCAAGTGGTTCTGGCATAGCCCGCAGGTGATTTTGGCGTGTCCGGCAGGTGGTTCCGCCGTGCTCGGCAGGTGGTTCAGGCATGGCCGTCACGTGGTTCCAGTCTGTCCAGGACGTGTTTCCAGCTTCTCCGGCAGGTGGTTCTGGTACGTCTGAGAGGTGGTTCCGCCATGGCTGGCAGGTGATCCCGGACTGTCCCCCAGGTGGTTCTGGCATAGCCAGCAGTTGATATTGGCCTGTCCGGCAGGTGGTTCCAGCGAGTCGAACAGGTGGCTCCGGCGTTCTTGGCAGGTGGTTCCGGTCTGTCCGGTAGGTGTTTCCGGCGAGTCTGGCACGTGCTTCCGGCACGTCTGAGAGGTGGTTCCGGCATGCGCGGCAGGTTATTCCGTAGTGTCCGCCAGGTGGTTCTGGCATACCCGGCAGGTGATTTTGGCGTGTCCGGCAGGTGTTTCTGGCGAGTCGAGCAGGTGGCTCCGGCATGCTCGGCAGGTGCTTCCGGCGTCTCCGGCACGTGTTTGTGGTGTGTCTGAGAGCTGGTTCCGGCATGTCCGGCAGATGATTCCGGAGTGTCCGCCAAGTGGTTCTGCCATACCCAGCAGGTGATTTTGGCGTTTCAGGGACGTGGTACCGGTGAGTCGAGCAGGTGGCTCCGGCGTGCTCGGCAGGTTGTTCAGACGGGTCTGGCAGGTGTTTTCCGTCTGTTTGGGGTGTGGTTCCAGCATCTCATGCACATGGTTCTGGCACGTCTGAGATTTGGTTCCGGCCGGCCCGACATGTGTTTCCACAGTGTCCGCCAAGTGGTACTGGCGTAGTTGGCAGGTGATTTTGGCATGACCGGCAGGTGGTTCCAGCAAGCCCGGCAGGTGATTCTGAAGTGTTCCCCAACTGGTTGTGGCGTAGCCGGCAGGTGATTTTTGCGTGTCCGGCAGGTGGTTCCGGCGTGCTCGGCAGGTGCTTCCGGGGTCATTGGCACGTGGTTCTGGCATATCTGAGAGGTGGTTCCGGCATGCCCGGCAGGTGATTCCGGAGTGTTCGCTAAGTGTTTCCGGCGTAGCCGGCAGGTGATTTTGCATGTCCAGCG
>NW_027227596.1:0-18671 GCF_037783145.1 Equus przewalskii | reverse complement strand
CAACTCGCCCTTTGGAAAGAAGCCTTCACGTTGTGCCTTTCAGCTCTAGGGCAATGTAGCACACCCAGAGCAGAAGTCCTACTTCAGCCAGATCAGGCCTGCCAAGAAACTCCGTTTCACAGGCCTTTGGAAGAGAAGTTCCCATTAGGCTGTAAGAGCACTGTGCAGAGCGAGTTGTTTGTTAGCTTCCCAAAGAGATGAAAGCAAGATGCTGTTGGGCCCAACTCGCCCTTTGCAAAGAAGCCTGCACGTTGGGCCTTTCAGCTCTAGGGCAATGTAGCACACCCAGAGCAGAAGTCCTACTTCAGACAGATGAGGCCTGCAAAGAACCTGCGTTTCTCAGGCCTTTGGAAGAGATGTTCCCGGTAGGCTGTAAGAGCACTGTGCAGAGCAAGTTGTTTCTTAGCTTCCCAAAGAGCTGGCAGCAAGATGCTGTGGGGCCCAACTCGCCCTTTGGAAAGAAGCCTGCACGTTGTACCTTTCAGCTCTAGGTCAATGTAGCACACCCAGAGCAGAAGTCCTACTTCAGCCAGATCAGGCCTGCCAAGAAACTGCGTTTCACAGGCCTTTGGAAGAGATGTTCCCGGTAGGATGTAAGAGCACTGTGCAGAGCGAGTTGTTTCTTAGCTTCCCAAAGAGCTGGAAGCAAGATGCTGTGGGGCCCAACTCGCCCTTTGGAAAGAAGCCTGCATGTTGTGCCTTTCAGCTCTAGGGCAATGTAGCACACACAGAGCAGAAGTCCTACTTCAGCCAGATCAGGCCTGCAAAGAAACTGCGTTACACAGGCCTTTGGAAGAGATGTTCCCGGTAGGCTGTAAGAGCACTGTGCAGAGCGAGTTGTTTCTTAGCTTCCTAAAGAGCTGGAAGCAAGATGCTGTGGAGCCCAACTCGCCCTTTGGAAAGAAGCCTGCACGTTGTGCCTTTCAGCTCTAGGGCAATATAGCACACCCAGAGCAGAAGTCCTACTTCAGCCAGATCAGGCCTGCCAAGAAACTGCGTTTCACAGGCTTTGGAAGAGAAGTTCCCATTAGGCTGTAAGAGCACTGTGCAGAGCGAGTTGTTTGTTAGCTTCCCAAAGAGATGAAAGCAAGATGCTGTGGGGCCCAACTCGCCCTTTGGAAAGAAGCCTTCACGTTGTGCCTTTCAGCTCTAGGGCAATGTAGCACACCCAGAGCAGAAGTCCTACTTCAGCCAGATCAGGCCTGCCAAGAAACTCCGTTTCACAGGCCTTTGGAAGAGAAGTTCCCATTAGGCTGTAAGAGCACTGTGCAGAGCGAGTTGTTTGTTAGCTTCCCAAAGAGATGAAAGCAAGATGCTGTTGGGCCCAACTCGCCCTTTGCAAAGAAGCCTGCACGTTGGGCCTTTCAGCTCTAGGGCAATGTAGCACACCCAGAGCAGAAGTCCTACTTCAGACAGATGAGGCCTGCAAAGAACCTGCGTTTCACAGGCCTTTGGAAGAGATGTTCCCGGTAGGCTGTAAGAGCACTGTGCAGAGCAAGTTGTTTCTTAGCTTCCCAAAGAGCTGGAAGCAAGATGCTGTGGGGCCCAACTCGCCCTTTGGAAAGAAGCCTGCACGTTGTACCTTTCAGCTCTAGGGCAATGTAGCACACCCAGAGCAGAAGTCCTACTTCAGCCAGATCAGGCCTGCCAAGAAACTGCGTTTCACAGGCCTTTGGAAGAGATGTTCCCGGTAGGATGTAAGAGCACTGTGCACAGCGAGTTGTTTCTTAGCTTCCCAAAGAGCTGGAAGCAAGATGCTGTGGGGCCCAACTCGCCCTTTGGAAAGAAGCCTGCATGTTGTGCCTTTCAGCTCTAGGGCAATGTAGCACACACAGAGCAGAAGTCCTACTTCAGCCAGATCAGGCCTGCAAAGAAACTGCGTTACACAGGCCTTTGGAAGAGATGTTCCCGGTAGGCTGTAAGAGCACTGTGCAGAGCGAGTTGTTACTTAGCTTCCTAAAGAGCTGGAAGCAAGATGCTGTGGAGCCCAACTCGCCCTTTGGAAAGAAGCCTGCACGTTGTGCCTTTCAGCTCTAGGGCAATATAGCACACCCAGAGCAGAAGTCCTACTTCAGCCAGATCAGGCCTGCCAAGAAACTGCGTTTCACAGGCTTTGGAAGAGAAGTTCCCATTAGGCTGTAAGAGCACTGTGCAGAGCGAGTTGTTTGTTAGCTTCCCAAAGAGATGAAAGCAAGATGCTGTGGGGCCCAACTCGCCCTTTGGAAAGAAGCCTTCACGTTGTGCCTTTCAGCTCTAGGGCAATGTAGCACACCCAGAGCAGAATTCCTACTTCAGCCAGATCAGGCCTGCCAAGAAACTCCGTTTCACAGGCCTTTGGAAGAGAAGTTCCCATTAGGCTGTAAGAGCACTGTGCAGAGCGAGTTGTTTGTTAGCTTCCCAAAGAGATGAAAGCAAGATGCTGTTGGGCCCAACTCGCCCTTTGCAAAGAAGCCTGCACGTTGGGCCTTTCAGCTCTAGGGCAATGTAGCACACCCAGAGCAGAAGTCCTACTTCAGACAGATGAGGCCTGCAAAGAACCTGCGTTTCACAGGCCTTTGGAAGAGATGTTCCCGGTAGGCTGTAAGAGCACTGTGCAGAGCAAGTTGTTTCTTAGCTTCCCAAAGAGCTGGCAGCAAGATGCTGTGGGGCCCAACTCGCCCTTTGGAAAGAAGCCTGCACGTTGTACCTTTCAGCTCTAGGGCAATGTAGCACACCCAGAGCAGAAGTCCTACTTCAGCCAGATCAGGCCTGCAAAGAAACTGCGTTTCACAGGCCTTTGGAAGAGATGTTCCCGGTAGGCTGTAAGAGCACTGTGCAGAGCGAGTTGTTTCTTAGCTTCCTAAAGAGCTGGAAGCAAGATGCTGTGGAGCCCAACTCGCCCTTTGGAAAGAAGCCTGCACGTTGTGCCTTTCAGCTCTAGGGCAAAGTAGCACACCCACAGCAGAGTCCTACTTCAGCCAGATCAGGCCTGCCAAGAAACTGCGTTTCACAGGCCTTTGGAAGAGATGTTCCCGGTAGGCTGTAAGAGCACTGTGCAGAGCGAGTTGTTTCTTAGCTTCCCAAACAGCTGGAAGCAAGATGCTGTGGGGCCCAACTCGCCCTTTGGAAAGAAGCCTGCAGGTTGTGCCTTTCAGCTCTAGGGCAATGTAGCACACCCAGAGCAGAAGTCCTACTTCAGCCAGATCAGCCTGCAAAGAAACTGCGTTACACAGGCCTTTGGGTGAGATTTTCCCACTAGGCTGCAACATCACTGAGAAGAGCGAGTTGTTTCTTAGCTTCCCAAAGAGCTGGAAGCAAGATGCTGTGGGGCTCAACTTGCCGTTTGGAAAGAAGCCTGCACGTTGTGCCTTTCAGTTCTAGGGCAATGTAGCACACCCAGAGCAGAAGTCCTACTTCAGCCAGATAAGGCCTGCAAAGAAACGGCGTTTCACACGCCTTTGGAAGACATGTTCCCGGTAGGCTGTAAGAGCACTGTGCGGAGCGAGTTGTTACTTAGCTTCCCAAAGAGCTGGAAGCAAGATGCTGTGGGTCCCAACTCGCCATCTGGAAAGAAGCCTGCACGTTGCTCCTTTCAGCTCTAGGGCAATGTCACAAACCCAGAGCAGCAGTGGTACTACAGCCAGATCAGGCCTGCAAAGAAACTGCGTTACACAGGACTTTGAAAGAGATGTTCCCACTAGGGTGTAAGAGCACTGAGCAGAGCGAGTTGTTTCTTTGCTTCCCAAAGAGCTGGAAGCAAGATGCTGTGGGGCCCAACTCGCCCTTTGGAAAGAAGCCTACACGTTGTGCGTTTCAGCTCTAGGGCAATGTAGCACACCCAGAGCAGAAGTCCTACTTCAGCCAGATCAGGCCTGCAAAGAAACTGCGTTTCACAGGCCTTTGGAAGAGATGTTCCCGGTAGGCTTTAAGAGCACTGTGCAGAGCGAGTTGTTTCTTAGCTTCCCAAAGAGCTGGAAGCAAGATGCTGTGGGGCCCAACTCGCCCTTTGGAAAGAAGCCTGCACGTTGTGCCTTTGAGCTCTAGGGCAATGTAGCACACCCAGAGCAGAAGTCCTACTTCAGCCAGATCAGGCCTGCCAAGAAACTGCGTTTCACAGGCCTTTGGAAGAGATGTTCCCGGTAGGCTGTAAGAGCACTGTGCAGAGCGAGTTGTTTCTTAGCTTCCCAAACAGCTGGAAGCAAGATGCTGTGGGGCCCAACTCGCCCTTTGGAAAGAAGCCTGCAGGTTGTGCCTTTCAGCTCTAGGGCAATGTAGCACACCCAGAGCAGAAGTCCTACTTCAGCCAGATCAGGCCTGCAAAGAAACTGCGTTACACAGGCCTTTGGGTGAGATTTTCCCACTAGGCTGCAACATCACTGAGCAGAGCGAGTTGTTTCTTACCTTCCCAAAGAGCTGGAAGCAAGATGCTGTGGGGCTCAACTTGCCGTTTGGAAAGAAGCCTGCAGGTTGTGCCTTTCAGCTCTAGGGCAATGTAGCACACCCAGAGCAGAAGTCCTACTTCAGCCAGATCAGGCCTGCAAAGAAACTGCGTTACACAGGCGTTTGGAAGAGATGTTCCCGGTAGGCTGTAAGAGCACTGTGCAGAGCGAGTTGTTTCTCAGCTTCCCAAAGAGCTGGAAGCAAGATGCTGTGGGGCCCAACTCGCCCTTTGGAAAGAAGCCTGCACGTTGTGCCTTTCAGCTCTAGGGCAATGTAGCACACCCAGAGCAGAAGTCCTTCTTCAGCCGGATCAGGCCTGCAAAGAAACTGCGTTTAACAGGCCTTTGGAAGAGATGTTCCCCGTAGGCTGTAAGAGCACTGTGCAGAGCGAGTTGCTTCTTAGCTTCCCAAAGAGCTGGAAGCAAGATGCTGTGGGGCCCAACTCGCCCTTTGGAAAGAAGCCTGCACGTTGGGCCTTTCAGCTCTAGGGCCATGTAGCACACCCAGAGAAGATGTCCTACTTCAGCCAGATCAGGCCTGCAAAGAAACTGCGTTTCACAGGCCTTTGGAAGAGATGTTCCCGGTAGGCTGTAAGAGCACTGTGCAGAGCGAGTTGTTTCTTAGCTTCCCAAAGAGCTGGAAGAAAGATGTTTTGGGGCCACACTCGCCCTTTGGAAAGAAGCCTGCACATTGTGCCTTTCAGCTCTAGGGCAATGTAGCACACCTAGAGAAGAATTCCTACTTCAGCAAGATCAGGCCTGCAAAGAAACTGCGTTACACAGTCGTTTGGAAGATATCTACCCACTGGGCTGTAAGAGCACTGTGCAGAGCGAGTTGTTTCTTAGCTTCCCAAAGAGCTGGAAGCAAGATGCTGTGGGGCCCAACTCGCCCTTTGGAAATAAGCCTGCACGTTGTGCCTTTCAGCTCTAGGGCAATGTAGCACACCCAGAGCAGAAGTCCTACTTCAGCCAGATCAGGCCTGCAAAGAAACTGAGTTTCACAGGCCTTTGGAAGAGATGTTCCCGGTAGGCTGTAAGACCACTGTGCAGAGCGAGTTGTTTCTTAGCTTCCCAAAGAGCTGGAAGCAAGATGCTGTGGGGCCCAACTCGCCCTTTGGAAAGAAGCCTGCACGTTGTGCCTTTCAGCTCTAGGGCAATGTAGCACACCCTGAGCAGAAGTCCTACTTCAGCCAGATCAGGCCTGCCAAGAAACTGCGTTTCACAGGCCTTTGGAAGAGATGTTCCCGGTAGGCTGTAAGAGCACTGTGCAGAGCGAGTTGTTTCTTAGCTTCCCAAAGAGCTGGAAGCAAGATGCTGTGGGGCCCAACTCCCCCTTTGGAAAGAAGCCTGCAGGTTGTGCCTTTCAGCTCTAGGGCAATGTAGCACACCCAGAGCAGAAGTCCTACTTCAGCCAGATCAGGCCTGCAAAGAAACTGCGTTACACAGGCCTTTGGGTGAGATTTTCCCACTAGGCTGCAACATCACTGAGAAGAGCGAGTTGTTTCTTAGCTTCCCAAAGAGCTGGAAGCAAGATGCTGTGGGGCTCAACTTGCCGTTTGGAAAGAAGCCTGCACGTTGTGCCTTTCAGTTCTAGGGCAATGTAGCACACCCAGAGCAGAAGTCCTACTTCAGCCAGATAAGGCCTGCAAAGAAACGGCGTTTCACACGCCTTTGGAAGACATGTTCCCGGTAGGCTGTAAGAGCACTGTGCGGAGCGAGTTGTTACTTAGCTTCCCAAAGAGCTGGAAGCAAGATGCTGTGGGTCCCAACTCGCCATCTGGAAAGAAGCCTGCACGTTGCTCCTTTCAGCTCTAGGGCAATGTCACAAACCCAGAGCAGCAGTGGTACTACAGCCAGATCAGGCCTGCAAAGAAACTGCGTTACACAGGACTTTGAAAGAGATGTTCCCACTAGGGTGTAAGAGCACTGAGCAGAGCGAGTTGTTTCTTTGCTTCCCAAAGAGCTGGAAGCAAGATGCTGTGGGGCCCAACTCGCCCTTTGGAAAGAAGCCTACACGTTGTGCGTTTCAGCTCTAGGGCAATGTAGCACACCCAGAGCAGAAGTCCTACTTCAGCCAGATCAGGCCTGCAAAGAAACTGCGTTTCACAGGCCTTTGGAAGAGATGTTCCCGGTAGGCTGTAAGAGCACTGTGCAGAGCGAGTTGTTTCTTAGCTTCCCAAAGAGCTGGAAGCAAGATGCTGTGGGGCCCAACTCGCCCTTTGGAAAGAAGCCTGCACGTTGTGCCTTTGAGCTCTAGGGCAATGTAGCACACCCAGAGCAGAAGTCCTACTTCAGCCAGATCAGGCCTGCCAAGAAACTGCGTTTCACAGGCCTTTGGAAGAGATGTTCCCGGTAGGCTGTAAGAGCACTGTGCAGAGCGAGTTGTTTCTTAGCTTCCCAAACAGCTGGAAGCAAGATGCTGTGGGGCCCAACTCGCCCTTTGGAAAGAAGCCTGCACGTTGTGCCTTTCAGCTCTAGGGCAATGTAGCACACCCAGAGCAGAAGTCCTACTTCAGCCAGATCAGGCCTGCAAAGAAACTGCGTTACACAGGCCTTTGGGTGAGATTTTCCCACTAGGCTGCAACATCACTGAGCAGAGCGAGTTGTTTCTTACCTTCCCAAAGAGCTGGAAGCAAGATGCTGTGGGGCTCAACTTGCCGTTTGGAAAGAAGCCTGCAGGTTGTGCCTTTCAGCTCTAGGGCAATGTAGCACACCCAGAGCAGAAGTCCTACTTCAGCCAGATCAGGCCTGCAAAGAAACTGCGTTACACAGGCGTTTGGAAGAGATGTTCCCGGTAGGCTGTAAGAGCACTGTGCAGAGCGAGTTGTTTCTCAGCTTCCCAAAGAGCTGGAAGCAAGATGCTGTGGGGCCCAACTCGCCCTTTGGAAAGAAGCCTGCACGTTGTGCCTTTCAGCTCTAGGGCAATGTAGCACACCCAGAGCAGAAGTCCTTCTTCAGCCGGATCAGGCCTGCAAAGAAACTGCGTTTAACAGGCCTTTGGAAGAGATGTTCCCGGTAGGCTGTAAGAGCACTGTGCAGAGCGAGTTGCTTCTTAGCTTCCCAAAGAGCTGGAAGCAAGATGCTGTGGGGCCCAACTCGCCCTTTGGAAAGAAGCCTGCACGTTGGGCCTTTCAGCTCTAGGGCCATGTAGCACACCCAGAGAAGATGTCCTACTTCAGCCAGATCAGGCCTGCAAAGAAACTGCGTTTCACAGGCCTTTGGAAGAGATGTTCCCGGTAGGCTGTAAGAGCACTGTGCAGAGCGAGTTGTTTCTTAGCTTCCCAAAGAGCTGGAAGAAAGATGTTTTGGGGCCACACTCGCCCTTTGGAAAGAAGCCTGCACATTGTGCCTTTCAGCTCTAGGGCAATGTAGCACACCTAGAGAAGAATTCCTACTTCAGCAAGATCAGGCCTGCAAAGAAACTGCGTTACACAGTCGTTTGGAAGATATCTACCCACTGGGCTGTAAGAGCACTGTGCAGAGCGAGTTGTTTCTTAGCTTCCCAAAGAGCTGGAAGCAAGATGCTGTGGGGCCCAACTCGCCCTTTGGAAAGAAGCCTGCACGTTGTGCCTTTCAGCTCTAGGGCAATGTAGCACACCCAGAGCAGAAGTCCTACTTCAGCCAGATCAGGCCTGCAAAGAAACTGAGTTTCACAGGCCTTTGGAAGAGATGTTCCCGGTAGGCTGTAAGACCACTGTGCAGAGCGAGTTGTTTCTTAGCTTCCCAAAGAGCTGGAAGCAAGATGCTGTGGGGCCCAACTCGCCCTTTGGAAAGAAGCCTGCACGTTGTGCCTTTCAGCTCTAGGGCAATGTAGCACACCCTGAGCAGAAGTCCTACTTCAGCCAGATCAGGCCTGCCAAGAAACTGCGTTTCACAGGCCTTTGGAAGAGATGTTCCCGGTAGGCTGTAAGAGCACTGTGCAGAGCGAGTTGTTTCTTAGCTTCCCAAAGAGCTGGAAGCAAGATGCTGTGGGGCCCAACTCCCCCTTTGGAAAGAAGCCTGCGCGTTGTGCCTTTCAGCTCTAAGGCAATGTAGCACACCTAGAGCAAAAGTCCTACTTCAGCCGGATCAGGCCTGCAAAGAAACTGCGTTTAACAGGCCTTTGGAAGAGATGTTCCCGGTAGGCTGTAAGAGCACTGTGCAGAGCGAGTTGTTTCTTAGCTTCCCAAAGAGCTGGAAGCAAGATGCTGTGGGGCCCAACTCGCCCTTTGGAAAGAAGCCTGCACGTTGTGCCTTTCAGCTCTAGGGCAATGTAGCACACCCAGAGCAGAAGTCCTACTTCAGCCAGATCAGGCCTGCCAAGAAACTGCGTTTCACAGGCTTTGGAAGAGAAGTTCCCATTAGGCTGTAAGAGCACTGTGCAGAGCGAGTTGTTTGTTAGCTTCCCAAAGAGATGAAAGCAAGATGCTGTGGGGCCCAACTCGCCCTTTGGAAAGAAGCCTTCACGTTGTGCCTTTCAGCTCTAGGGCAATGTAGCACACCCAGAGCAGAAGTCCTACTTCAGCCA
Source organism: Equus przewalskii (assembly GCF_037783145.1). Lineage (NCBI taxonomy): Eukaryota > Metazoa > Chordata > Mammalia > Perissodactyla > Equidae > Equus > Equus przewalskii. Next base: position 9,746 of record NW_027227596.1, on the reverse strand, counting down.
GATCAGGCCTGCCAAGAAACTCCGTTTCACAGGCCTTTGGAAGAGAAGTTCCCATTAGGCTGTAAGAGCACTGTGCAGAGCGAGTTGTTTGTTAGCTTCCCAAAGAGATGAAAGCAAGATGCTGTTGGGCCCAACTCGCCCTTTGCAAAGAAGCCTGCACGTTGGGCCTTTCAGCTCTAGGGCAATGTAGCACACCCAGAGCAGAAGTCCTACTTCAGACAGATGAGGCCTGCAAAGAACCTGCGTTTCACAGGCCTTTGGAAGAGATGTTCCCGGTAGGCTGTAAGAGCACTGTGCAGAGCAAGTTGTTTCTTAGCTTCCCAAAGAGCTGGCAGCAAGATGCTGTGGGGCCCAACTCGCCCTTTGGAAAGAAGCCTGCACGTTGTACCTTTCAGCTCTAGGGCAATGTAGCACACCCAGAGCAGAAGTCCTACTTCAGCCAGATCAGGCCTGCCAAGAAACTGCGTTTCACAGGCCTTTGGAAGAGATGTTCCCGGTAGGATGTAAGAGCACTGTGCACAGCGAGTTGTTTCTTACCTTCCCAAAGAGCTGGAAGCAAGATGCTGTGGGGCCCAACTCGCCCTTTGGAAAGAAGCCTGCATGTTGTGCCTTTCAGCTCTAGGGCAATGTAGCACACACAGAGCAGAAGTCCTACTTCAGCCAGATCAGGCCTGCAAAGAAACTGCGTTACACAGGCCTTTGGAAGAGATGTTCCCGGTAGGCTGTAAGAGCACTGTGCAGAGCGAGTTGTTTCTTAGCTTCCTAAAGAGCTGGAAGCAAGATGCTGTGGAGCCCAACTCGCCCTTTGGAAAGAAGCCTGCACGTTGTGCCTTTCAGCTCTAGGGCAAAGTAGCACACCCAGAGCAGAGTCCTACTTCAGCCAGATCAGGCCTGCCAAGAAACTGCGTTTCACAGGCCTTTGGAAGAGATGTTCCCGGTAGGCTGTAAGAGCACTGTGCAGAGCGAGTTGTTTCTTAGCTTCCCAAACAGCTGGAAGCAAGATGCTGTGGGGCCCAACTCGCCCTTTGGAAAGAAGCCTGCAGGTTGTGCCTTTCAGCTCTAGGGCAATGTAGCACACCCAGAGCAGAAGTCCTACTTCAGCCAGATCAGGCCTGCAAAGAAACTGCGTTACACAGGCCTTTGGGTGAGATTTTCCCACTAGGCTGCAACATCACTGAGAAGAGCGAGTTGTTTCTTAGCTTCCCAAAGAGCTGGAAGCAAGATGCTGTGGGGCTCAACTTGCCGTTTGGAAAGAAGCCTGCACGTTGTGCCTTTCAGTTCTAGGGCAATGTAGCACACCCAGAGCAGAAGTCCTACTTCAGCCAGATAAGTCCTGCAAAGAAACGGCGTTTCACACGCCTTTGGAAGACATGTTCCCGGTAGGCTGTAAGAGCACTGTGCAGAGCGAGTTGTTACTTAGCTTCCCAAAGAGCTGGAAGCAAGATGCTGTGGGTCCCAACTCGCCATCTGGAAAGAAGCCTGCACGTTGCTCCTTTCAGCTCTAGGGCAATGTCACAAACCCAGAGCAGCAGTGGTACTACAGCCAGATCAGGCCTGCAAAGAAACTGCGTTACACAGGACTTTGAAAGAGATGTTCCCACTAGGGTGTAAGAGCACTGAGCAGAGCGAGTTGTTTCTTTGCTTCCCAAAGAGCTGGAAGCAAGATGCTGTGGGGCCCAACTCGCCCTTTGGAAAGAAGCCTACACGTTGTGCGTTTCAGCTCTAGGGCAATGTAGCACACCCAGAGCAGAAGTCCTACTTCAGCCAGATCAGGCCTGCAAAGAAACTGCGTTTCACAGGCCTTTGGAAGAGATGTTCCCGGTAGGCTGTAAGAGCACTGTGCAGAGCGAGTTGTTTCTTAGCTTCCCAAAGAGCTGGAAGCAAGATGCTGTGGGGCCCAACTCGCCCTTTGGAAAGAAGCCTGCACGTTGTGCCTTTGAGCTCTAGGGCAATGTAGCACACCCAGAGCAGAAGTCCTACTTCAGCCAGATCAGGCCTGCCAAGAAACTGCGTTTCACAGGCCTTTGGAAGAGATGTTCCCGGTAGGCTGTAAGAGCACTGTGCAGAGCGAGTTGTTTCTTAGCTTCCCAAACAGCTGGAAGCAAGATGCTGTGGGGCTCAACTTGCCGTTTGGAAAGAAGCCTGCACGTTGTGCCTTTCAGCTCTAGGGCAATGTAGCACACCCAGAGCAGAAGTCCTACTTCAGCCAGATCAGGCCTGCAAAGAAACTGCGTTACACAGGCGTTTGGAAGAGATGTTCCCGGTAGGCTGTAAGAGCACTGTGCAGAGCGAGTTGTTTCTCAGCTTCCCAAAGAGCTGGAAGCAAGATGCTGTGGGGCCCAACTCGCCCTTTGGAAAGAAGCCTGCACGTTGTGCCTTTCAGCTCTAGGGCAATGTAGCACACCCAGAGCAGAAGTCCTACTTCAGCCGGATCAGGCCTGCAAAGAAACTGCGTTTAACAGGCCTTTGGAAGAGATGTTCCCGGTGGGCTCTAAGAGCACTGTGCAGAGCGAGTTGCTTCTTAGCTTCCCAAAGAGCTGGAAGCAAGATGCTGTGGGGCCCAACTCGCCCTTTGGAAAGAAGCTTGCACGTTGGGCCTTTCAGCTCTAGGGCCATGTAGCACACCCAGAGAAGAAGTCCTACTTCAGCCAGATCAGGCCTGCAAAGAAACTGCGTTTCACAGGCCTTTGGAAGAGATGTTCCCGGTAGGCTGTAAGAGCACTGTGCACAGCGAGTTGTTTCTTAGCTTCCCAAAGAGCTGGAAGCAAGATGCTGTGGTGCCCAACTCGCCCTTTGGAAAGAAGCCTGCACGTTGTGCCTTTCAGCTCTAGGGCAATGTAGCACACCCAGAGCAGAAGTCCTACTTCAGCCAGATCAGGCCTGCAAAGAAACTGCGTTTCACAGGCCTTTGGAAGAGATGTTCCCGGTAGGCTGTAAGAGCACTGTGCAGAGCGAGTTGTTTCTTAGCTTCCCAAAGAGCTGGAAGAAAGATGTTTTGGGGCCACACTCGCCCTTTGGAAAGAAGCCTGCACGTTGTGCCTTTCAGCTCTAGGGCAATGTAGCACACCTAGAGAAGAATTCCTACTTCAGCAAGATCAGGCCTGCAAAGAAACTGCGTTACACAGTCGTTTGGAAGATATCTACCCACTGGTCTGTAAGAGCACTGTGCAGAGCGAGTTGTTTCTTAGCTTCCCAAAGAGCTGGAAGCAAGATGCTGTGGGGCCCAACTCGACCTTTGGAAAGAAGCCTGCACGTTGTGCCTTTCAGCTCTAGGGCAATGTAGCACACCCAGAGCAGAAGTCCTACTTCAGCCAGATCAGGCCTGCAAAGAAACTGAGTTTCACAGGCCTTTGGAAGAGATGTTCCCGGTAGGCTGTAAGACCACTGTGCAGAGCGAGTTGTTTCTTAGCTTCCCAAAGAGCTGGAAGCAAGATGCTGTGGGGCCCAACTCGCCCTTTGGAAAGAAGCCTGCACGTTGTGCCTTTCAGCTCTAGGGCAATGTAGCACACCCTGAGCAGAAGTCCTACTTCAGCCAGATCAGGCGTGCAAAGAAACTGCGTTTCACAGGCCTTTGGAAGAGATGTTCCCGGTAGGCTGTAAGAGCACTGTGCAGAGCGAGTTCTTTCTTAGCTTCCCAAAGAGCTGGAAGCAAGATGCTGTGGGGCCCAACTCGCCCTTTGGAAAGAAGCCTGCACGTTGTGCCTTTGAGCTGTAGGGCAATGTAACACACCCAGAGCAGAAGTCCTACTTCAGCCAGATCAGGCCTGCCAAGAAACTGCGTTTCACAGGCCTTTGGAAGAGATGTTCCCGGTAGGCTGTAAGAGCACTGTGCAGAGCGAGTTGTTTCTTAGCTTCCCAAACAGCTGGAAGCAAGATGCTGTGGGGCCCAACTCGCCCTTTGGAAAGAAGGCTGCAGGTTGTGCCTTTCAGCTCTAGGGCAATGTAGCACACTCAGAGCAGAAGTCCTACTTCAGCCACATCAGGCCTGCAAAGAAACTGCGTTACACAGGCCTTTGGGTGAGATTTTCCCACTAGGCTGCAACATCACTGAGCAGAGCGAGTTGTTTCTTAGCTTCCCAAAGAGCTGGAAGCAAGATGCTGTGGGGCTCAACTTGCCGTTTGGAAAGGAGCCTGCACGTTGTGCCTTTCAGCTCTAGGGCAATGTAGCACACCCAGAGCAGAAGTCCTACTTCAGCCAGATCAGGCCTGCAAAGAAACTGCGTTACACAGGCGTTTGGAAGAGATGTTCCCGGTAGGCTGTAAGAGCACTGTGCAGAGCGAGTTGTTTCTCAGCTTCCCAAAGAGCTGGAAGCAAGATGCTGTGGGGCCCAACTCACCCTTTGGAAAGAAGCCTGCACGTTGTGCCTTTCAGCTCTAGGGCAAAGTAGCACACCCAGAGCAGAAGTCCTACTTCAGCCAGATCAGGCCTGCAAAGAAACTGCGTTTCACAGGCCTTTGGAAGAGATGTTCCCGGTAGGCTGTAAGAGCACTGTGCAGAGCGAGTTGTTTCTTAGCTTCCCAAAGAGCTGGAAGCAAGATGCTGTGGGGCCCAACTCCCCCTTTGGAAAGAAGCCTGCGCGTTGTGCCTTTCAGCTCTAGGGCAATGTAGCACACCTAGAGCAAAAGTCCTACTTCAGCCGGATCAGGCCTGCAAAGAAACTGCGTTTAACAGGCCTTTGGAAGAGATGTTCCCGGTAGGCTGTAAGAGCACTGTGCAGAGCGAGTTGTTTCTTAGCTTCCCAAAGAGCTGGAAGCAAGATGCTGTGGGGCCCAACTCGCCCTTTGGAAAGAAGCCTGCACGTTGTGCCTTTCAGCTCTAGGGCAATGTAGCACACCCAGAGCAGAAGTCCTACTTCAGCCAGATCAGGCCTGCAAAGAAACTGAGTTTCACAGGCCTTTGGAAGAGATGTTCCCGGTAGGCTGTAAGACCACTGTGCAGAGCGAGTTGTTTCTTAGCTTCCCAAAGAGCTGGAAGCAAGATGCTGTGGGGCCCAACTCGCCCTTTGGAAAGAAGCCTGCACGTTGTGCCTTTCAGCTCTAGGGCAATGTAGCACACCCTGAGCAGAAGTCCTACTTCAGCCAGATCAGGCCTGCCAAGAAACTGCGTTTCACAGGCCTTTGGAAGAGATGTTCCCGGTAGGCTGTAAGAGCACTGTGCAGAGCGAGTTGTTTCTTAGCTTCCCAAAGAGCTGGAAGCAAGATGCTGTGGGGCCCAACTCCCCCTTTGGAAAGAAGCCTGCGCGTTGTGCCTTTCAGCTCTAGGGCAATGTAGCACACCTACAGCAAAAGTCCTACTTCAGCCGGATCAGGCCTGCAAAGAAACTGCGTTTAACAGGCCTTTGGAAGAGATGTTCCCGGTAGGCTGTAAGAGCACTGTGCAGAGCGAGTTCTTTCTTAGCTTCCCAAAGAGCTGGAAGCAAGATGCTGTGGGGCCCAACTCGCCCTTTGGAAAGAAGCCTGCACGTTGTGCCTTTCAGCTCTAGGGCAATGTAGCACACCCAGAGCAGAAGTCCTACTTCAGCCAGATCAGGCCTGCCAAGAAACTGCGTTTCACAGGCTTTGGAAGAGAAGTTCCCATTAGGCTGTAAGAGCACTGTGCAGAGCGAGTTGTTTGTTAGCTTCCCAAAGAGATGAAAGCAAGATGCTGTGGGGCCCAACTCGCCCTTTGGAAAGAAGCCTTCACGTTGTGCCTTTCAGCTCTAGGGCAATGTAGCACACCCAGTGCAGAAGTCCTACTTCAGCCAGATCAGGCCTGCCAAGAAACTCCGTTTCACAGGCCTTTGGAAGAGAAGTTCCCATTAGGCTGTAAGAGCACTGTGCAGAGCGAGTTGTTTGTTAGCTTCCCAAAGAGATGAAAGCAAGATGCTGTTGGGCCCAACTCGCCCTTTGCAAAGAAGCCTGCACGTTGGGCCTTTCAGCTCTAGGGCAATGTAGCACACCCAGAGCAGAAGTCCTACTTCAGACAGATGAGGCCTGCAAAGAACCTGCGTTTCACAGGCCTTTGGAAGAGATGTTCCCGGTAGGCTGTAAGAGCACTGTGCAGAGCAAGTTGTTTCTTAGCTTCCCAAAGAGCTGGCAGCAAGATGCTGTGGGGCCCAACTCGCCCTTTGGAAAGAAGCCTGCACGTTGTACCTTTCAGCTCTAGGGCAATGTAGCACACCCAGAGCAGAAGTCCTACTTCAGCCAGATCAGGCCTGCCAAGAAACTGCGTTTCACAGGCCTTTGGAAGAGATGTTCCCGGTAGGATGTAAGAGCACTGTGCACAGCGAGTTGTTTCTTAGCTTCCCAAAGAGCTGGAAGCAAGATGCTGTGGGGCCCAACTCGCCCTTTGGAAAGAAGCCTGCATGTTGTGCCTTTCAGCTCTAGGGCAATGTAGCACACACAGAGCAGAAGTCCTACTTCAGCCAGATCAGGCCTGCAAAGAAACTGCGTTTCACAGGCCTTTGGAAGAGATGTTCCCGGTAGGCTGTAAGAGCACTGTGCAGAGCGAGTTGTTTCTTAGCTTCCTAAAGAGCTGGAAGCAAGATGCTGTGGAGCCCAACTCGCCCTTTGGAAAGAAGCCTGCACGTTGTGCCTTTCAGCTCTAGGGCAAAGTAGCACACCCACAGCAGAGTCCTACTTCAGCCAGATCAGGCCTGCCAAGAAACTGCGTTTCACAGGCCTTTGGAAGAGATGTTCCCGGTAGGCTGTAAGAGCACTGTGCAGAGCGAGTTGTTTCTTAGCTTCCCAAACAGCTGGAAGCAAGATGCTGTGGGGCCCAACTCGCCCTTTGGAAAGAAGCCTGCAGGTTGTGCCTTTCAGCTCTAGGGCAATGTAGCACACCCAGAGCAGAAGTCCTACTTCAGCCAGATCAGGCCTGCAAAGAAACTGCGTTACACAGGCCTTTGGGTGAGATTTTCCCACTAGGCTGCAACATCACTGAGAAGAGCGAGTTGTTTCTTAGCTTCCCAAAGAGCTGGAAGCAAGATGCTGTGGGGCTCAACTTGCCGTTTGGAAAGAAGCCTGCACGTTGTGCCTTTCAGTTCTAGGGCAATGTAGCACACCCAGAGCAGAAGTCCTACTTCAGCCAGATAAGGCCTGCAAAGAAACGGCGTTTCACACGCCTTTGGAAGACATGTTCCCGGTAGGCTGTAAGAGCACTGTGCGGAGCGAGTTGTTACTTAGCTTCCCAAAGAGCTGGAAGCAAGATGCTGTGGGGCCCAACTCGCCATCTGGAAAGAAGCCTGCACGTTGCTCCTTTCAGCTCTAGGGCAATGTCACAAACCCAGAGCAGCAGTGGTACTACAGCCAGATCAGGCCTGCAAAGAAACTGCGTTACACAGGACTTTGAAAGAGATGTTCCCACTAGGGTGTAAGAGCACTGAGCAGAGCGAGTTGTTTCTTTGCTTCCCAAAGAGCTGGAAGCAAGATGCTGTGGGGCCCAACTTGCCCTTTGGAAAGAAGCCTGCACGTTGGGCCTTTCAGCTCTAGGGCAAAGTAGCACACGCAGAGCAGAAGTCCGACTTCAGCCAGATCAGGCCGGCAAAGAAACTGCGTTTCACAGGCCTTTGGAAGAGATGTTCCCCGTAGGCTGTAAGAGCACTGTGCAGAGCGAGTTGTTTCTTAGCTTCCCAAAGAGCTGGAAGAAAGATGTTGTGGGGCCCAACTCGCCCTTTGGAAAGAAGCCTTCACGTTGTGCCTTTCAGCTCCAGGGCAATGTAGCACACCCAGAGCAGAAGTCCTACTTCAGCCAGATCAGGCCTGCAAAGAAACTGCGTTTCACAGGCCTTTGGAATAGATGTTCCCGGTAGGCTGTAAGAGCACTGTGCAGAGCGAGTTGTTTCTTAGCTTCCCAAAGAGCTGGAAGCAAGATGCTGTGGGGCCCAACTCGCCCTTTGGAAAGAAGCCTGCACGTTGTGCCTTTCAGCTCTAGGGCAATGTAGCACACCCAGAGCGGAAGTCCTACTTCAGCCAGATCAGGCCTGCCAAGAAACTGCGTTTCACAGGCCTTTGGAAGAGAAGTTCCCCTTAGGCTGTAAGAGCACTGTGCAGAGCGAGTTGTTTGTTAGCTTCCCAAACAGCTGGAAGCAAGATGCTGTGGGGCCCAACTCGCCCTTTGCAAAGAAGCCTGCACGTTGGGCCTCTCAGCTCTAGGGCAATGTAGCACATCCAGAGCAGAAGTCCTACTTCAGACAGATGAGGCCTGCAAAGAACGTGCGTTTCACAGGCCTGTGGAAGAGATGTTGCCGGTAGGCTGTAAGAGCACTGTGCAGAGCGTGTTGTTTCTTAGCTTCCCAAAGAGCAGGAAGCAAGATGCTGTGGGGCCCAACTCGCCTTTGGAAAGAAGCCTGCACATTGTAGCTTTCAGCTCTAGGGCAATGTAGCACACCCAGAGCAGAAGTCCTACTTCAGCCAGATCAGGCGTGCAAAGAAACTGCGTTTCACAGGCCTTTGGAAGAGATGTTCCCGGTAGGCTGTAAGAGCACTGTGCAGAGCGAGTTCTTTCTTAGCTTCCCAAAGAGCTGGAAGCAAGATGCTGTGGGGCCCAACTCGCCCTTTGGAAAGAAGCCTGCACGTTGTGCCTTTGAGCTGTAGGGCAATGTAACACACCCAGAGCAGAAGTCCTACTTCAGCCAGATCAGGCCTGCCAAGAAACTGCGTTTCACAGGCCTTTGGAAGAGATGTTCCCGTTAGGCTGTAAGAGCACTGTGCAGAGCGAGTTGTTTCTTAGCTTCCCAAACAGCTGGAAGCAAGATGCTGTGGGGCCCAACTCGCCCTTTGGAAAGAAGCCTGCAGGTTGTGCCTTTCAGCTCTAGGGCAATGTAGCACACCCAGAGCAGAAGTCCTACTTCAGCCAAATCAGGCCTGCAAAGAAACTGCGTTACACAGGCCTTTGGGTGAGATTTTCCCACTAGGCTGCAACATCACTGAGCAGAGCGAGTTGTTTCTTAGCTTCCCAAAGAGCTGGAAGCAAGATGCTGTGGGGCTCAACTTGCCGTTTGGAAAGGAGCCTGCACGTTGTGCCTTTCAGCTCTAGGGCAATGTAGCACACCCAGAGCAGAAGTCCTACTTCAGCCAGATCAGGCCTGCAAAGAAACTGCGTTACACAGGCGTTTGGAAGAGATGTTCCCGGTAGGCTGTAAGAGCACTGTGCAGAGCGAGTTGTTTCTCAGCTTCCCAAAGAGCTGGAAGCAAGATGCTGTGGGGCCCAACCCACCCTTTGGAAAGAAGCCTGCACGTTGTGCCTTTCAGCTCTAGGGCAATGTAGCACACCCAGAGCAGAAGTCCTACTTCAGCCAGATCAGGCCTGCAAAGAAACTGCGTTTCACAGGCCTTTGGAAGAGATGTTCCCGGTAGGCTGTAAGAGCACTGTGCAGAGCGAGTTGTTTCTTAGCTTCCCAAAGAGCTGGAAGCAAGATGCTGTGGGGCCCAACTCCCCCTTTGGAAAGAAGCCTGCGCGTTGTGCCTTTCAGCTCTAGGGCAATGTAGCACACCTAGAGCAAAAGTCCTACTTCAGCCGGATCAGGCCTGCCAAGAAACTGCGTTTCACAGGCCTTTGGAAGAGATGTTCCCGGTAGGCTGTAAGAGCACTGTGCAGAGCGAGTTGTTTCTTAGCTTCCCAAACAGCTGGAAGCAAGATGCTGTGGGGCCCAACTCGCCCTTTGGAAAGAAGCCTGCAGGTTGTGCCTTTCAGCTCTAGGGCAATGTAGCACACCCAGAGCAGAAGTCCTACTTCAGCCAGATCAGGCCTGCAAAGAAACTGCGTT
>NW_027227595.1:0-31731 GCF_037783145.1 Equus przewalskii | reverse complement strand
GAAGTAGGACTTCTGCTCTGGGTGTGCTACATTGCCCTAGAGCTGAAAGGCACAACGTGCAGGCTTCTTTCCAAAGGGCGAGTTGGGCCCCACAGCATCTTGCTTCCAGCTCTTTGGGAAGCTAAGAAACAACTCGCTCTGCACAGTGCTCTTACAGCCTACTGGGAACATCTCTTCCAAAGGCCTGTGAAACGCAGTTTCTTTGCAGGCCTGATCTGGCTGAAGTAGGACTTCTGCTCTGGGTGTGCTACATTGCCCTAGAGCTGAAAGGCACAACGTGCAGGCTTCTTTCCAAAGGGCGAGTTGGGCCCCACAGCATCTTGCTTCCAGCTCTTTGGGAAGCTAAGAAACAACTCGCTCTGCACAGTGCTCTTACAGCCCACCGGGTACATATCTTCCAAACGCCTGTGAAACGCAGTTTCTTTGCAGGCCTGATCTTGCTGAAGTAGGACTTCTGCTCTAGGTGTGCTACATTGCCCTAGAGCTGAAAGGCACAACGTGCAGGCTTCTTTCCAAAGGGCGAGTGTGGCCCCACAGCATCTTGCTTCCAGCTCTTTGGGAAGCTAAGAAACAACTCGCTCTGCACAGTGCTCTTACAGCCTACCGGGAACATCTCTTCCAAAGGCCTGTGAAACGCAGTTTCTTTGCAGGCCTGATCTGGCTGAAGTAGGACTTCTGCTCTGGGTGTGCTACATTGCCCTAGAGCTGAAAGGCACAACGTGCAGGCTTCTTTCCAAAGGGCGAGTTGGGCCCCACAGCATCTTGCTTCCAGCTCTTTGGGAAGCTAAGAAACAACTCGCTCTGCACAGTGCTCTTACAGCCTACCGGGAACATCTCTTCCAAAGGCCTGTGAAACGCAGTTTCTTTGCAGGCCTGATCTGGCTGAAGTAGGACTTCTTCTCTGGGTGTGCTACATGGCCCTAGAGCTGAAAGGCCCAACGTGCAGGCTTCTTTCCAAAGGGCGAGTTGGGCCCCACAGCATCTTGCTTCCAGCTCTTTGGGAAGCTAAGAAGCAACTCGCTCTGCACAGTGCTCTTACAGCCTACCGGGAACATCTCTTCCAAAGGCCTGTTAAACGCAGTTTCTTTGCAGGCCTGATCCGGCTGAAGTAGGACTTCTGCTCTGGGTGTGCTACATTGCCCTAGAGCTGAAAGGCACAACGTGCAGGCTTCTTTCCAAAGGGCGAGTTGGGCCCCACAGCATCTTGCTTCCAGCTCTTTGGGAAGCTGAGAAACAACTCGCTCTGCACAGTGCTCTTACAGCCTACCGGGAACATCTCTTCCAAACGCCTGTGTAACGCAGTTTCTTTGCAGGCCTGATCTGGCTGAAGTAGGACTTCTGCTCTGGGTGTGCTACATTGCCCTAGAGCTGAAAGGCACAACGTGCAGGCTTCTTTCCAAACGGCAAGTTGAGCCCCACAGCATCTTGCTTCCAGCTCTTTGGGAAGGTAAGAAACAACTCGCTCTGCTCAGTGATGTTGCAGCCTAGTGGGAAAATCTCACCCAAAGGCCTGTGTAACGCAGTTTCTTTGCAGGCCTGATCTGGCTGAAGTAGGACTTCTGCTCTGGGTGTGCTACATTGCCCTAGAGCTGAAAGGCACAACCTGCAGGCTTCTTTCCAAAGGGCGAGTTGGGCCCCACAGCATCTTGCTTCCAGCTGTTTGGGAAGCTAAGAAACAACTCGCTCTGCACAGTGCTCTTACAGCCTACCGGGAACATCTCTTCCAAAGGCCTGTGAAACGCAGTTTCTTGGCAGGCCTGATCTGGCTGAAGTAGGACTTCTGCTCTGGGTGTGCTACATTGCCCTAGAGCTCAAAGGCACAACGTGCAGGCTTCTTTCCAAAGGGCGAGTTGGGCCCCACAGCATCTTGCTTCCAGCTCTTTGGGAAGCTAAGAAACAACTCGCTCTGCACAGTGCTCTTACAGCCTACCGGGAACATCTCTTCCAAAGGCCTGTGAAACGCAGTTTCTTTGCAGGCCTGATCTGGCTGAAGTAGGACTTCTGCTCTGGGTGTGCTACATTGCCCTAGAGCTGAAACGCACAACGTGTAGGCTTCTTTCCAAAGGGCGAGTTGGGCCCCACAGCATCTTGCTTCCAGCTCTTTGGGAAGCAAAGAAACAACTCGCTCTGCTCAGTGCTCTTACACCCTAGTGGGAACATCTCTTTCAAAGTCCTGTGTAACGCAGTTTCTTTGCAGGCCTGATCTGGCTGTAGTACCACTGCTGCTCTGGGTTTGTGACATTGCCCTAGAGCTGAAAGGAGCAACGTGCAGGCTTCTTTCCAGATGGCGAGTTGGGACCCACAGCATCTTGCTTCCAGCTCTTTGGGAAGCTAAGTAACAACTCGCTCCGCACAGTGCTCTTACAGCCTACCGGGAACATGTCTTCCAAAGGCGTGTGAAACGCCGTTTCTTTGCAGGCCTTATCTGGCTGAAGTAGGACTTCTGCTCTGGGTGTGCTACATTGCCCTAGAACTGAAAGGCACAACGTGCAGGCTTCTTTCCAAACGGCAAGTTGAGCCCCACAGCATCTTGCTTCCAGCTCTTTGGGAAGCTAAGAAACAACTCGCTCTTCTCAGTGATGTTGCAGCCTAGTGGGAAAATCTCACCCAAAGGCCTGTGTAACGCAGTTTCTTTGCAGGCCTGATCTGGCTGAAGTAGGACTTCTGCTCTGGGTGTGCTACATTGCCCTAGAGCTGAAAGGCACAACCTGCAGGCTTCTTTCCAAAGGGCGAGTTGGGCCCCACAGCATCTTGCTTCCAGCTGTTTGGGAAGCTAAGAAACAACTCGCTCTGCACAGTGCTCTTACAGCCTACCGGGAACATCTCTTCCAAAGGCCTGTGAAACGCAGTTTCTTGGCAGGCCTGATCTGGCTGAAGTAGGACTTCTGCTCTGGGTGTGCTACTTTGCCCTAGAGCTGAAAGGCACAACGTGCAGGCTTCTTTCCAAAGGGCGAGTTGGGCTCCACAGCATCTTGCTTCCAGCTCTTTAGGAAGCTAAGAAACAACTCGCTCTGCACAGTGCTCTTACAGCCTACCGGGAACATCTCTTCCAAAGGCCTGTGAAACGCAGTTTCTTGGCAGGCCTGATCTGGCTGAAGTAGGACTTCTGCTCTGGGTGTGCTACATTGCCCTAGAGCTGAAAGGTACAACGTGCAGGCTTCTTTCCAAAGGGCGAGTTGGGCCCCACAGCATCTTGCTGCCAGCTCTTTGGGAAGCTAAGAAACAACTTGCTCTGCACAGTGCTCTTACAGCCTACCGGGAACATCTCTTCCAAAGGCCTGTGAAACGCAGGTTCTTTGCAGGCCTCATCTGTCTGAAGTAGGACTTCTGCTCTGGGTGTGCTACATTGCCCTAGAGCTGAAAGGCCCAACGTGCAGGCTTCTTTGCAAAGGGCGAGTTGGGCCCAACAGCATCTTGCTTTCATCTCTTTGGGAAGCTAACAAACAACTCGCTCTGCACAGTGCTCTTACAGCCTAATGGGAACTTCTCTTCCAAAGGCCTGTGAAACGGAGTTTCTTGGCAGGCCTGATCTGGCTGAAGTAGGACTTCTGCTCTGGGTGTGCTACATTGCCCTAGAGCTGAAAGGCACAACGTGAAGGCTTCTTTCCAAAGGGCGAGTTGGGCCCCACAGCATCTTGCTTTCATCTCTTTGGGAAGCTAACAAACAACTCGCTCTGCACAGTGCTCTTACAGCCTAATGGGAACTTCTCTTCCAAAGCCTGTGAAACGCAGTTTCTTGGCAGGCCTGATCTGGCTGAAGTAGGACTTCTGCTCTGGGTGTGCTACATTGCCCTAGAGCTGAAAGGCACAACGTGCAGGCTTCTTTCCAAAGGGCGAGTTGGGCCCCACAGCATCTTGCTTCCAGCTCTTTGGGAAGCTAAGAAACAACTCGCTCTGCACAGTGCTCTTACAGCCTACCGGGAACATCTCTTCCAAAGGCCTGTTAAACGCAGTTTCTTTGCAGGCCTGATCCGGCTGAAGTAGGACTTTTGCTCTAGGTGTGCTACATTGCCCTAGAGCTGAAAGGCACAACGCGCAGGCTTCTTTCCAAAGGGGGAGTTGGGCCCCACAGCATCTTGCTTCCAGCTCTTTGGGAAGCTAAGAAACAACTCGCTCTGCACAGTGCTCTTACAGCCTACCGGGAACATCTCTTCCAAAGGCCTGTGAAACGCAGTTTCTTTGCAGGCCTGATCTGGCTGAAGTAGGACTTCTGCTCTGGGTGTGCTACTTTGCCCTAGAGCTGAAAGGCACAACGTGCAGGCTTCTTTCCAAAGGGTGAGTTGGGCCCCACAGCATCTTGCTTCCAGCTCTTTGGGAAGCTGAGAAACAACTCGCTCTGCACAGTGCTCTTACAGCCTACCGGGAACATCTCTTCCAAACGCCTGTGTAACGCAGTTTCTTTGCAGGCCTGATCTGGCTGAAGTAGGACTTCTGCTCTGGGTGTGCTACATTGCCCTAGAGCTGAAAGGCACAACGTGCAGGCTTCTTTCCAAACGGCAAGTTGAGCCCCACAGCATCTTGCTTCCAGCTCTTTGGGAAGGTAAGAAACAACTCGCTCTGCTCAGTGATGTTGCAGCCTAGTGGGAAAATCTCACCCAAAGGCCTGTGTAACGCAGTTTCTTTGCAGGCCTGATCTGGCTGAAGTAGGACTTCTGCTCTGGGTGTGCTACATTGCCCTAGAGCTGAAAGGCACAACCTGCAGGCTTCTTTCCAAAGGGCGAGTTGGGCCCCACAGCATCTTGCTTCCAGCTGTTTGGGAAGCTAAGAAACAACTCGCTCTGCACAGTGCTCTTACAGCCTACCGGGAACATCTCTTCCAAAGGCCTGTGAAACGCAGTTTCTTGGCAGGCCTGATCTGGCTGAAGTAGGACTTCTGCTCTGGGTGTGCTACATTGCCCTAGAGCTCAAAGGCACAACGTGCAGGCTTCTTTCCAAAGGGCGAGTTGGGCCCCACAGCATCTTGCTTCCAGCTCTTTGGGAAGCTAAGAAACAACTCGCTCTGCACAGTGCTCTTACAGCCTACCGGGAACATCTCTTCCAAAGGCCTGTGAAACGCAGTTTCTTTGCAGGCCTGATCTGGCTGAAGTAGGACTTCTGCTCTGGGTGTGCTACATTGCCCTAGAGCTGAAACGCACAACGTGTAGGCTTCTTTCCAAAGGGCGAGTTGGGCCCCACAGCATCTTGCTTCCAGCTCTTTGGGAAGCAAAGAAACAACTCGCTCTGCTCAGTGCTCTTACACCCTAGTGGGAACATCTCTTTCAAAGTCCTGTGTAACGCAGTTTCTTTGCAGGCCTGATCTGGCTGTAGTACCACTGCTGCTCTGGGTTTGTGACATTGCCCTAGAGCTGAAAGGAGCAACGTGCAGGCTTCTTTCCAGATGGCGAGTTGGGCCCCACAGCATCTTGCTTCCAGCTCTTTGGGAAGCTAAGTAACAACTCGCTCCGCACAGTGCTCTTACAGCCTACCGGGAACATGTCTTCCAAAGGCGTGTGAAACGCCGTTTCTTTGCAGGCCTTATCTGGCTGAAGTAGGACTTCTGCTCTGGGTGTGCTACATTGCCCTAGAACTGAAAGGCACAACGTGCAGGCTTCTTTCCAAACGGCAAGTTGAGCCCCACAGCATCTTGCTTCCAGCTCTTTGGGAAGCTAAGAAACAACTCGCTCTTCTCAGTGATGTTGCAGCCTAGTGGGAAAATCTCACCCAAAGGCCTGTGTAACGCAGTTTCTTTGCAGGCCTGATCTGGCTGAAGTAGGACTTCTGCTCTGGGTGTGCTACATTGCCCTAGAGCTGAAAGGCACAACCTGCAGGCTTCTTTCCAAAGGGCGAGTTGGGCCCCACAGCATCTTGCTTCCAGCTGTTTGGGAAGCTAACAAACAACTCGCTCTGCACAGTGCTCTTACAGCCTAATGGGAACTTCTCTTCCAAAGCCTGTGAAACGCAGTTTCTTGGCAGGCCTGATCTGGCTGAAGTAGGACTTCTGCTCTGGGTGTGCTACATTGCCCTAGAGCTGAAAGGCACAATGTGCAGGCTTCTTTCCAAAGGGCGAGTGTGGCCCTAAAACATCTTTCTTCCAGCTCTTTGGGAAGCTAAGAAACAACTCGCTCTGCACAGTGCTCTTACAGCCTACCGGGAACATCTCTTCCAAAGGCCTGTGAAACGCAGTTTCTTTGCAGGCCTGATCTGGCTGAAGTAGGACTTCTGCTCTGGGTGTGCTACATTGCCCTAGAGCTGAAAGGCACAACATGCAGGCTTCTTTCCAAAGGGCGAGTTGGGCACCACAGCATCTTGCTTCCAGCTCTTTGGGAAGCTAAGAAACAACTCGCTCTGCACAGTGCTCTTACAGCCTACCGGGAACATCTCTTCCAAAGGCCTGTGAAACGCAGTTTCTTTGCAGGCCTGATCTGGCTGAAGTAGGACTTCTTCTCTGGGTGTGCTACATGGCCCTAGAGCTGAAAGGCCCAACGTGCAGGCTTCTTTCCAAAGGGCGAGTTGGGCCCCACAGCATCTTGCTTCCAGCTCTTTGGGAAGCTAAGAAGCAACTCGCTCTGCACAGTGCTCTTACAGCCTACCGGGAACATCTCTTCCAAAGGCCTGTTAAACGCAGTTTCTTTGCAGGCCTGATCCGGCTGAAGAAGGACTTCTGCTCTGGGTGTGCTACATTGCCCTAGAGCTGAAAGGCACAACGTGCAGGCTTCTTTCCAAAGGGCGAGTTGGGCCCCACAGCATCTTGCTTCCAGCTCTTTGGGAAGCTGAGAAACAACTCGCTCTGCACAGTGCTCTTACAGCCTACCGGGAACATCTCTTCCAAACGCCTGTGTAACGCAGTTTCTTTGCAGGCCTGATCTGGCTGAAGTAGGACTTCTGCTCTGGGTGTGCTACATTGCCCTAGAGCTGAAAGGCACAACGTGCAGGCTTCTTTCCAAACGGCAAGTTGAGCCCCACAGCATCTTGCTTCCAGCTTTTTGGGAAGGTAAGAAACAACTCGCTCTGCTCAGTGATGTTGCAGCCTAGTGGGAAAATCTCACCCAAAGGCCTGTGTAACGCAGTTTCTTTGCAGGCCTGATCTGGCTGAAGTAGGACTTCTGCTCTCTGTGTGCTACATTGCCCTAGAGCTGAAAGGCACAACATGCAGGCTTCTTTCCAAAGGGCGAGTTGGGCCCCACAGCATCTTGCTTCCAGCTCTTTGGGAAGCTAAGAAACAACTCGCTGTGCACAGTGCTCTTACATCCTACCGGGAACATCTCTTCCAAAGGCCTGTGAAACGCAGTTTCTTGGCAGGCCTGATCTGGCTGAAGTAGGACTTCTGCTCTGGGTGTGCTACATTGCCCTAGAGCTGAAAGGTACAACGTGCAGGCTTCTTTCCAAAGGGCGAGTTGGGCCCCACAGCATCTTGCTGCCAGCTCTTTGGGAAGCTAAGAAACAACTTGCTCTGCACAGTGCTCTTACAGCCTACCGGGAACATCTCTTCCAAAGGCCTGTGAAACGCAGGTTCTTTGCAGGCCTCATCTGTCTGAAGTAGGACTTCTGCTCTGGGTGTGCTACATTGCCCTAGAGCTGAAAGGCCCAACGTGCAGGCTTCTTTGCAAAGGGCGAGTTGGGCCCAACAGCATCTTGCTTTCATCTCTTTGGGAAGCTAACAAACAACTCGCTCTGCACAGTGCTCTTACAGCCTAATGGGAACTTCTCTTCCAAAGGCCTGTGAAACGGAGTTTCTTGGCAGGCCTGATCTGGCTGAAGTAGGAATTCTGCTCTGGGTGTGCTACATTGCCCTAGAGCTGAAAGGCACAACGTGAAGGCTTCTTTCCAAAGGGCGAGTTGGGCCCCACAGCATCTTGCTTTCATCTCTTTGGGAAGCTAACAAACAACTCGCTCTGCACAGTGCTCTTACAGCCTAATGGGAACTTCTCTTCCAAAGCCTGTGAAACGCAGTTTCTTGGCAGGCCTGATCTGGCTGAAGTAGGACTTCTGCTCTGGGTGTGCTATATTGCCCTAGAGCTTAAAGGCACAACGTGCAGGCTTCTTTCCAAAGGGCGAGTTGGGCCCCACAGCATCTTGCTTCCAGCTCTTTGGGAAGCTAAGAAACAACTCGCTCTGCACAGTGCTCTTACAGCCTACCGGGAACATCTCTTCCAAAGGCCTGTTAAACGCAGTTTCTTTGCAGGCCTGATCCGGCTGAAGTAGGACTTTTGCTCTAGGTGTGCTACATTGCCCTAGAGCTGAAAGGCACAACGCGCAGGCTTCTTTCCAAAGGGGGAGTTGGGCCCCACAGCATCTTGCTTCCAGCTCTTTGGGAAGCTAAGAAACAACTCGCTCTGCACAGTGCTCTTACAGCCTACCGGGAACATCTCTTCCAAAGGCCTGTGAAACGCAGTTTCTTTGCAGGCCTGATCTGGCTGAAGTAGGACTTCTGCTCTGGGTGTGCTACTTTGCCCTAGAGCTGAAAGGCACAACGTGCAGGCTTCTTTCCAAAGGGTGGGTTGGGCCCCACAGCATCTTGCTTCCAGCTCTTTGGGAAGCTGAGAAACAACTCGCTCTGCACAGTGCTCTTACAGCCTACCGGGAACATCTCTTCCAAACGCCTGTGTAACGCAGTTTCTTTGCAGGCCTGATCTGGCTGAAGTAGGACTTCTGCTCTGGGTGTGCTACATTGCCCTAGAGCTGAAAGGCACAACGTGCAGGCTCCTTTCCAAACGGCAAGTTGAGCCCCACAGCATCTTGCTTCCAGCTCTTTGGGAAGCTAAGAAACAACTCGCTCTGCTCAGTGATGTTGCAGCCTAGTGGGAAAATCTCACCCAAAGGCCTGTGTAACGCAGTTTCTTTGCAGGCCTGATCTGGCTGAAGTAGGACTTCTGCTCTGGGTGTGCTACATTGCCCTAGAGCTGAAAGGCACAACCTGCAGGCTTCTTTCCAAAGGGCGAGTTGGGCCCCACAGCATCTTGCTTCCAGCTGTTTGGGAAGCTAAGAAACAACTCGCTCTGCACAGTGCTCTTACAGCCTAACGGGAACATCTCTTCCAAAGGCCTGTGAAACGCAGTTTCTTGGCAGGCCTGATCTGGCTGAAGTAGGACTTCTGCTCTGGGTGTGCTACATTGCCCTACAGCTCAAAGGCACAACGTGCAGGCTTCTTTCCAAAGGGCGAGTTGGGCCCCACAGCATCTTGCTTCCAGCTCTTTGGGAAGCTAAGAAACAACTCGCTCTGCACAGTGCTCTTACAGCCTACCGGGAACATCTCTTCCAAAGGCCTGTGAAACGCAGTTTCTTTGCAGGCCTGATCTGGCTGAAGTAGGACTTCTGCTCTGGGTGTGCTACATTGCCCTAGAGCTGAAAGCTACAATGTGCAGGCTTCTTTCCAAAGGCGAGTTGGGCCCCACAGCATCTTGCTTCCTGCTCTTTGGGAAGCTAAGAAACAACACGCTCTGCACAGTGCTCTTACAGCCTACCGGCAACATCTCTTCCACAGGCCTGTGAAACGCACGTTCTTTGCAGGCCTCATCTGTCTGAAGTAGGACTTCTGCTCTGGATGTGCTACATTGCCCTAGAGCTGAGAGGCCCAACGTGCAGGCTTCTTTGCAAAGGGCGAGTTGGGCCCCACAGCATCTTGCTTCCAGCTGTTTGGGAAGCTAACAAACAACTCGCTCTGCACAGTGCTCTTACAGCCTAAGGGGAACTTCTCTTCCAAAGGCCTGTGAAACGCAGTTTCTTGGCAGGCCTGATCTGGCTGAAGTAGGACTTCCGCTCTGGGTGTGCTACATTGCCCTAGAGCTGAAAGGCACAACGTGCAGGCTTCTTTCCAAAGGGCGAGTTGGGCCCCACAGCATCTTGCTTCCAGCTCTTTGGGAAGCTAAGAAACAACTCGCTCTGCACAGTGCTCTTACAGCCTACCGGGAACATCTATTCCAAAGGCCTGTGAAACGCAGTTTCTTTGCAGGCCTGATCTGGCTGAAGTAGGACTTCTGCTCTGGGTGTGCTACATTGCCCTAGAGCTGAAAGGCACAACGTGCAGGCTTCTTTCCAAAGGGCGAGTTGGGCCCCACAACATCTTGCTTCCAGCTCTTTGGGAAGCTAAGAAACAACTCGCTCTGCACAGTGCTCTTACAGCCTACCGGGAACATCTCTTCCAAAGGCCTGTGAAACGCAGTTTCTTTGCAGGCCTGATCTGGCTGAAGTCGGACTTCTGCTCTGGGTGTGCTACTTTGCCCTAGAGCTGAAAGGCCCAACGTGCAGGCTTCTTTCCAAAGGGCGAGTTGGGCCCCACAGCATCTTGCTTCCAGCTCTTTGGGAAGCTAAGAAACAACTCGCTCTGCTCAGTGCTCTTACACCCTAGTGGGAACATCTCTTTCAAAGTCCTGTGTAACGCAGTTTCTTTGCAGGCCTGATCTGGCTGTAGTAGCACTGCTGCTCTGGGTTTGTGACATTGCCCTAGAGCTGAAAGGAGCAACGTGCAGGCTTCTTTCCAGATGGCGAGTTGGGCCCCACAGCATCTTGCTTCCAGCTCTTTGGGAAGCTAAGTAACAACTCGCTCCGCACAGTGCTCTTACAGCCTACCGGGAACATCTCTTCCAAAGGCGTGTGAAACGCCGTTTCTTTGCAGGCCTGATCTGGCTGAAGTAGGACTTCTGCTCTGGGTGTGCTACATTGCCCTAGAACTGAAAGGCACAACGTGCAGGCTTCTTTCCAAACGGCAAGTTGAGCCCCACAGCATCTTGCTTCCAGCTCTTTGGGAAGCTAAGAAACAACTCGCTCTTCTCAGTGATGTTGCAGCCTAGTGGGAAAATCTCACCCAAAGGCCTGTGTAACGCAGTTTCTTTGCAGGCCTGATCTGGCTGAAGTAGGACTTCTGCTCTGGGTGTGCTACATTGCCCTAGAGCTGAAAGGCACAACCTGCAGGCTTCTTTCCAAAGGGCGAGTTGGGCCCCACAGCATCTTGCTTCCAGCTGTTTGGGAAGCTAAGAAACAACTCGCTCTGCACAGTGCTCTTACAGCCTACCGGGAACATCTCTTCCAAAGGCCTGTGAAACGCAGTTTCTTTGCAGGCCTGATCTGGCTGAAGTAGGACTTCTGCTCTGGGTGTGCTACTTTGCCCTAGAGCTGAAAGGCACAACGTGCAGGCTTCTTTCCAAAGGGCGAGTTGGGCTCCACAGCATCTTGCTTCCAGCTCTTTAGGAAGCTAAGAAACAACTCGCTCTGCACAGTGCTCTTACAGCCTACCGGGAACATCTCTTCCAAAGGCCTGTGAAACGCAGTTTCTTTGCAGGCCTGATCTGGCTGAAGTAGGACTTCTGCTCTGTGTGTGCTACATTGCCCTAGAGCTGAAAGGCACAACATGCAGGCTTCTTTCCAAAGGGCGAGTTGGGCCCCACAGCATCTTGCTTCCAGCTCTTTGGGAAGCTAAGAAACAACTCGCTGTGCACAGTGCTCTTACATCCTACCGGGAACATCTCTTCCAAAGGCCTGTGAAACGCAGTTTCTTGGCAGGCCTGATCTGGCTGAAGTAGGACTTCTGCTCTGGGTGTGCTACATTGCCCTAGAGCTGAAAGGTACAACGTGCAGGCTTCTTTCCAAAGGGCGAGTTGGGCCCCACAGCATCTTGCTTCCAGCTCTTTGGGAAGCTAAGAAACAACTTGCTCTGCACAGTGCTCTTACAGCCTACCGGGAACATCTCTTCCAAAGGCCTGTGAAACGCAGGTTCTTTGCAGGCCTCATCTGTCTGAAGTAGGACTTCTGCTCTGGGTGTGCTACATTGCCCTAGAGCTGAAAGGCCCAACGTGCAGGCTTCTTTGCAAAGGGCGAGTTGGGCCCAACAGCATCTTGCTTTCATCTCTTTGGGAAGCTAACAAACAACTCGCTCTGCACAGTGCTCTTACAGCCTAATGGGAACTTCTCTTCCAAAGGCCTGTGAAACGGAGTTTCTTGGCAGGCCTGATCTGGCTGAAGTAGGACTTCTGCACTGGGTGTGCTACATTGCCCTAGAGCTGAAAGGCACAACGTGAAGGCTTCTTTCCAAAGGGCGAGTTGGGCCCCACAGCATCTTGCTTTCATCTCTTTGGGAAGCTAACAAACAACTCGCTCTGCACAGTGCTCTTACAGCCTAATGGGAACTTCTCTTCCAAAGCCTGTGAAACGCAGTTTCTTGGCAGGCCTGATCTGGCTGAAGTAGGACTTCTGCTCTGGGTGTGCTACATTGCCCTAGAGCTGAAAGGCACAACGTGCAGGCTTCTTTCCAAAGGGCGAGTTGGGCCCCACAGCATCTTGCTTCCAGCTCTTTGGGAAGCTAAGAAAGAACTCGCTCTGCACAGTGCTCTTACAGCCTACCGGGAACATCTCTTCCAAAGGCCTGTTAAACGCAGTTTCTTTGCAGGCCTGATCCGGCTGAAGTAGGACTTTTGCTCTAGGTGTGCTACATTGCCCTAGAGCTGAAAGGCACAACGTGCAGGCTTCTTTCCAAAGGGGGAGTTGGGCCCCACAGCATCTTGCTTCCAGCTCTTTGGGAAGCTAAGAAACAACTCGCTCTGCACAGTGCTCTTACAGCCTACCGGGAACATCTCTTCCAAAGGCCTGTGAAACGCAGTTTCTTGGCAGGCCTGATCTGGCTGAAGTAGGACTTCTGCTCTGGGTGTGCTACATTGCCCTAGAGCTGAAAGGCACAACGTGCAGGCTTCTTTCCAAAGGGCGAGTTGGGCCCCACAGCATCTTGCTTCCAGCTCTTTGGGAAGCTAAGAAACAACTCGCTCTGCACAGTGGTCTTACAGCCTACCGGGAACATCTCTTCCAAAGGCCTGTGAAACGCAGTTTCTTTGCAGGCCTGATCTGGCTGAAGTAGGACTTCTGCTCTGGGTGTGCTACATTGCCCTAGAGCTGAAAGGCACAACGTGCAGGCTTCTTTCCAAACGGCGAGTTGAGCCCCACAGCATCTTGCTTCCAGCTCTTTGGGAAGCTAAGAAACAACTCGCTCTGCTCAGTGATCTTACAGCCTAGTGGGAAAATCTCTCCCAAAGGCCTGTGAAACGCAGTTTCTTTGCAGGCCTGATCTGGCTGAAGTAGGACTTCTGCTCTGGGTGTGCTACATTGCCCTAGAGCTGAAAGGCACAACCTGCAGGCTTCTTTCCAAAGGGCGAGTTGGGCCCCACAGCATCTTGCTTCCAGCTCTTTGGGAAGCTAAGAAACAACTCGCTCTGCACAGTGCTCTTACAGCCTACCGGGAACATCTCTTCCAAAGGCCTGTGAAACGCAGTTTCTTTGCAGGCCTGATCTGGCTGAAGTAGGACTTCTGCTCTGGGTGTGCTACATTGCCCTAGAGCTGAAAGGCACAACGTGCAGGCTTCTTTCCAAAGGGCGAGTTGGGCCCCACAGCATCTTGCTTCCAGCTCTTTGGGAAGCTAAGAAACAACTCGCTCTGCACAGTGCTCTTACAGCCTACCGGGAACATCTCTTCCAAAGGCCTGTGAAACGCAGTTTCTTTGCAGGCCTGATCTGGCTGAAGTAGGACTTCTGCTCTGGGTGTGCTACATTGCCCTAGAGCTGAAAGGCACAACGTGCAGGCTTCTTTCCAAAGGCGAGTTGGGCCCCACAGCATCTTGCTTCCAGCTCTTTGGGAAGCTAAGAAACAACTCGCTCTGCACAGTGCTCTTACAGCCTACCGGGAACATCTCTTCCAAAGGCCTGTGAAACGCAGTTTCTTTGCAGGCCTGATCTGGCTGAAGTAGGACTTCTGCTCTGGGTGTGCTACTTTGCCCTAGAGCTGAAAGGCACAACGTGCAGGCTTCTTTCCAAAGGGCGAGTTGGGCCCCACAGCATCTTGCTTCCAGCTCTTTGGGAAGCTGAGAAACAACTCGCTCTGCACAGTGCTCTTACAGCCTACCGGGAACATCTCTTCCAAACGCCTGTGTAACGCAGTTTCTTTGCAGGCCTGATCTGGCTGAAGTAGGACTTCTGCTCTGGGTGTGCTACATTGCCCTAGAGCTGAAAGGCACAACGTGCAGGCTTCTTTCCAAACGGCAAGTTGAGCCCCACAGCATCTTGCTTCCAGCTCTTTGGGAAGCTAAGAAACAACTCGCTCTGCTCAGTGATGTTGCAGCCTAGTGGGAAAATCTCACCCAAAGGCCTGTGTAACGCAGTTTCTTTGCAGGCCTGATCTGGCTGAAGTAGGACTTCTGCTCTGGGTGTGCTACATTGCCCTAGAGCTGAAAGGCACAACGTGCAGGCTTCTTTCCAAAGGGCGAGTTGGGCCCCACAGCATCTTGCTTCCAGCTCTTTGGGAAGCTAAGAAACAACTCGCTCTGCACAGTGCTCTTACAGCCTACCGGGAACATCTCTTCCAAAGGCCTGTGAAACGCAGTTTCTTGGCAGGCCTGATCTGGCTGAAGTAGGACTTCTGCTCTGGGTGTGCTACATTGCCCTACAGCTCAAAGGCACAACGTGCAGGCTTCTTTCCAAAGGGCGAGTTGGGCCCCACAGCATCTTGCTTCCAGCTCTTTGGGAAGCTAAGAAACAACTCGCTCTGCACAGTGCTCTTACAGCCTACCGGGAACATCTCTTCCAAAGGCCTGTGAAACGCAGTTTCTTTGCAGGCCTGATCTGGCTGAAGTAGGACTTCTGCTCTGGGTGTGCTACATTGCCCTAGAGCTGAAAGGTACAACGTGCAGGCTTCTTTCCAAAGGGCGAGTTGGGCCCCACAGCATCTTGCTTCCTGCTCTTTGGGAAGCTAAGAAACAACACGCTCTGCACAGTGCTCTTACAGCCTACCGGCAACATCTCTTCCAAAGGCCTGTGAAACGCACGTTCTTTGCAGGCCTCATCTGTCTGAAGTAGGACTTCTGCTCTGGATGTGCTACATTGCCCTAGAGCTGAGAGGCCCAACGTGCAGGCTTCTTTGCAAAGGGCGAGTTGGGCCCCACAGCATCTTGCTTCCAGCTGTTTGGGAAGCTAACAAACAACTCGCTCTGCACAGTGCTCTTACAGCCTAAGGGGAACATCTCTTCCAAAGGCCTGTGAAACGCAGTTTCTTTGCAGGCCTGATCTGGCTGAAGTAGGACTTCCGCTCTGGGTGTGCTACATTGCCCTAGAGCTGAAAGGCACAACGTGCAGGCTTCTTTCCAAAGGGCGAGTTGGGCCCCACAGCATCTTGCTTCCAGCTCTTTGGGAAGCTAAGAAACAACTCGCTCTGCACAGTGCTCTTACAGCCTACCGGGAACATCTATTCCAAAGGCCTGTGAAACGCAGTTTCTTTGCAGGCCTGATCTGGCTGAAGTAGGACTTCTGCTCTGGGTGTGCTACATTGCCCTAGAGCTGAAAGGCACAACGTGCAGGCTTCTTTCCAAAGGGCGAGTTGGGCCCCACAGCATCTTGCTTCCAGCTCTTTGGGAAGCTAAGAAACAACTCGCTCTGCACAGTGCTCTTACAGCCTACGGGGAACATCTCTTCCAAAGGCCTGTGAAACGCAGTTTCTTTGCAGGCCTGATCTGGCTGAAGTAGGACTTCTGCTCTGCGTGTGCTACTTTGCCCTAGAGCTGAAAGGCACAACGTGCAGGCTTCTTTCCAAAGGGCGAGTTGGGCCCCACAGCATCTTGCTTCCAGCTCTTTGGGAAGCTAAGA
Source organism: Equus przewalskii (assembly GCF_037783145.1). Classification (NCBI taxonomy): domain Eukaryota; kingdom Metazoa; phylum Chordata; class Mammalia; order Perissodactyla; family Equidae; genus Equus; species Equus przewalskii. The sequence continues at coordinate 16,140 of NW_027227595.1, read as the reverse complement.
AACAACTCGCTCTGCACAGTGCTCTTACAGCCTACCGGGAACATCTCTTCCAAAGGCCTGTGAAACGCAGTTTCTTTGCAGGCCTGATCTGGCTGAAGTAGGACTTCTGCTCTGGGTGTGCTACATTGCCCTAGAGCTGAAAGGCACAACGTGCAGGCTTCTTTCCAAAGGGCGAGTTGGGCCCCACAGCATCTTGCTTCCAGCTCTTTGGGAAGCTAAGAAACAACTCGCTCTGCTCAGTGCTCTTACAGCCTAGTGGGAACATCTCTTTCAAAGTCCTGTGTAACGCAGTTTCTTTGCAGGCCTGATCTGGCTGAAGTAGGACTTCTGCTCTGGGTGTGCTACATTGCCCTAGAGCTGAAAGGCACAACGTGCAGGCTTCTTTCCAAATGGCGAGTTGGGCCCCACAGCATCTTGCTTCCAGCTCTTTGGGAAGCTAAGAAACAACTCGCTCCGCACAGTGCTCTTACAGCCTACCGGGAACATCTCTTCCAAAGGCCTGTGAAACGCAGTTTCTTTGCAGGCCTGATCTGGCTGAAGTAGGACTTCTGCTCTGGGTGTGCTACATTGCCCTAGAGCTGAAAGGCACAACGTGCAGGCTTCTTTCCAAACGGCGAGTTGAGCCCCACAGCATCTTGCTTCCAGCTCTTTGGGAAGCTAAGAAACAACTCGCTCTGCTCAGTGATGTTGCAGCCTAGTGGGAAAATCTCATCCAAAGGCCTGTGTAACGCAGTTTCTTTGCAGGCCTGATCTGGCTGAAGTAGGACTTCTGCTCTGGGTGTGCTACATTGCCCTAGAGCTGAAAGGCACAACGTGCAGGCTTCTTTCCAAAGGGCGAGTTGGGCCCCACAGCATCTTGCTTCCAGCTCTTTGGGAAGCTAAGAAACAACTCGCTCTGCACAGTGCTCTTACAGCCTACCGGGAACATCTCTTCCAAAGGCCTGTGAAACGCAGTTTCTTTGCAGGCCTGATCTGGCTGAAGTAGGACTTCTGCTCTGGGTGTGCTACTTTGCCCTAGAGCTGAAAGGCACAACGTGCAGGCTTCTTTCCAAAGGGCGAGTTGGGCCCCACAGCATCTTGCTTCCAGCTCTTTGGGAAGCTAAGAAACAACTCGCTCTGCACAGTGCTCTTACAGCCTACCGGGAACATCTCTTCCAAAGGCCTGTGAAACGCAGTTTCTTTGCAGGCCTGATCTGGCTGAAGTAGGACTTCTGCTCTGGGTGTGCTACATTGCCCTAGAGCTGAAAGGCACAACGTGCAGGCTTCTTTCCAAAGGGCGAGTTGGGCCCCACAGCATCTTGCTTCCAGCTCTTTGGGAAGCTAAGAAACAACTCGCTCTGCACAGTGCTCTTACAGCCTACCGGGAACATCTCTTCCAAAGGCCTGTGAAACGCAGTTTCTTTGCAGGCCTGATCTGGCTGAAGTAGGACTTCTGCTCTGGGTGTGCTACTTTGCCCTAGAGCTGAAAGGCACAACGTGCAGGCTTCTTTCCAAAGGGCGAGTTGGGCCCCACAGCATCTTGCTTCCAGCTCTTTGGGAAGCTAAGAAACAACTCGCTCTGCACAGTGCTCTTACAGCCTACCGGGAACATCTCTTCCAAAGGCCTGTGAAACGCAGTTTCTTTGCAGGCCTGATCTGGCTGAAGTAGGACTTCTGCTCTGGGTGTGCTACTTTGCCCTAGAGCTGAAAGGCACAACGTGCAGGCTTCTTTCCAAAGGGCGAGTTGGGCCCCACAGCATCTTGCTTCCAGCTCTTTGGGAAGCTAAGAAACAACTCGCTCTGCACAGTGCTCTTACAGCCTAGTGGGAACATCTCTTCCAAAGGCCTGTGAAACGCAGTTTCTTTGCAGGCCTGATCTGGCTGAAGTAGGACTTCTGCTCTGGGTGTGCTACTTTGCCCTAGAGCTGAAAGGCACAACGTGCAGGCTTCTTTCCAAAGGGCGAGTTGGGCCCCACAGCATCTTGCTTCCAGCTCTTTGGGAAGCTAAGAAACAACTCGCTCTGCACAGTGCTCTTACAGCCTACCGGGAACATCTCTTCCAAAGGCCTGTGAAACGCAGTTTCTTTGCAGGCCTGATCTGGCTGAAGTAGGACTTCTGCTCTGGGTGTGCTACTTTGCCCTAGAGCTGAAAGGCACAACGTGCAGGCTTCTTTCCAAAGGGCGAGTTGGGCCCCACAGCATCTTGCTTCCAGCTCTTTGGGAAGCTAAGAAACAACTCGCTCTGCACAGTGCTCTTACAGCCTACCGGGAACATCTCTTCCAAAGGCCTGTGAAACGCAGTTTCTTTGCAGGCCTGATCTGGCTGAAGTAGGACTTCTGCTCTGGGTGTGCTACTTTGCCCTAGAGCTGAAAGGCACAACGTGCAGGCTTCTTTCCAAAGGGCGAGTTGGGCCCCACAGCATCTTGCTTCCAGCTCTTTGGGAAGCTAAGAAACAACTCGCTCTGCACAGTGCTCTTACAGCCTACTGGGAACATCTCTTCCAAAGGCCTGTGAAACGCAGTTTCTTTGCAGGCCTGATCTGGCTGAAGTAGGACTTCTGCTCTGGGTGTGCTACTTTGCCCTAGAGCTGAAAGGCACAACGTGCAGGCTTCTTTCCAAAGGGCGAGTTGGGCCCCACAGCATCTTGCTTCCAGCTCTTTGGGAAGCTAAGAAACAACTCGCTCTGCACAGTGCTCTTACAGCCTACCGGGAACATCTCTTCCAAAGGCCTGTGAAACGCAGTTTCTTTGCAGGCCTGATCTGGCTGAAGTAGGACTTCTGCTCTGGGTGTGCTACTTTGCCCTAGAGCTGAAAGGCACAACGTGCAGGCTTCTTTCCAAAGGGCGAGTTGGGCCCCACAGCATCTTGCTTCCAGCTCTTTGGGAAGCTAAGAAACAACTCGCTCTGCACAGTGCTCTTACAGCCTACCGGGAACATCTCTTCCAAAGGCCTGTGAAACGCAGTTTCTTTGCAGGCCTGATCTGGCTGAAGTAGGACTTCTGCTCTGGGTGTGCTACTTTGCCCTAGAGCTGAAAGGCACAACGTGCAGGCTTCTTTCCAAAGGGCGAGTTGGGCCCCACAGCATCTTGCTTCCAGCTCTTTGGGAAGCTAAGAAACAACTCGCTCTGCACAGTGCTCTTACAGCCTAGTGGGAACATCTCTTCCAAAGGCCTGTGAAACGCAGTTTCTTTGCAGGCCTGATCTGGCTGAAGTAGGACTTCTGCTCTGGGTGTGCTACTTTGCCCTAGAGCTGAAAGGCACAACGTGCAGGCTTCTTTCCAAAGGGCGAGTTGGGCCCCACAGCATCTTGCTTCCAGCTCTTTGGGAAGCTAAGAAACAACTCGCTCTGCACAGTGCTCTTACAGCCTACCGGGAACATCTCTTCCAAAGGCCTGTGAAACGCAGTTTCTTTGCAGGCCTGATCTGGCTGAAGTAGGACTTCTGCTCTGGGTGTGCTACTTTGCCCTAGAGCTGAAAGGCACAACGTGCAGGCTTCTTTCCAAAGGGCGAGTTGGGCCCCACAGCATCTTGCTTCCAGCTCTTTGGGAAGCTAAGAAACAACTCGCTCTGCACAGTGCTCTTACAGCCTAGTGGGAACATCTCTTCCAAAGGCCTGTGAAACGCAGTTTCTTTGCAGGCCTGATCTGGCTGAAGTAGGACTTCTGCTCTGGGTGTGCTACTTTGCCCTAGAGCTGAAAGGCACAACGTGCAGGCTTCTTTCCAAAGGGCGAGTTGGGCCCCACAGCATCTTGCTTCCAGCTCTTTGGGAAGCTAAGAAACAACTCGCTCTGCACAGTGCTCTTACAGCCTACCGGGAACATCTCTTCCAAAGGCCTGTGAAACGCAGTTTCTTTGCAGGCCTGATCTGGCTGAAGTAGGACTTCTGCTCTGGGTGTGCTACTTTGCCCTAGAGCTGAAAGGCACAACGTGCAGGCTTCTTTCCAAAGGGCGAGTTGGGCCCCACAGCATCTTGCTTCCAGCTCTTTGGGAAGCTAAGAAACAACTCGCTCTGCACAGTGCTCTTACAGCCTACCGGGAACATCTCTTCCAAAGGCCTGTGAAACGCAGTTTCTTTGCAGGCCTGATCTGGCTGAAGTAGGACTTCTGCTCTGGGTGTGCTACTTTGCCCTAGAGCTGAAAGGCACAACGTGCAGGCTTCTTTCCAAAGGGCGAGTTGGGCCCCACAGCATCTTGCTTCCAGCTCTTTGGGAAGCTAAGAAACAACTCGCTCTGCACAGTGCTCTTACAGCCTACCGGGAACATCTCTTCCAAAGGCCTGTGAAACGCAGTTTCTTTGCAGGCCTGATCTGGCTGAAGTAGGACTTCTGCTCTGGGTGTGCTACTTTGCCCTAGAGCTGAAAGGCACAACGTGCAGGCTTCTTTCCAAAGGGCGAGTTGGGCCCCACAGCATCTTGCTTCCAGCTCTTTGGGAAGCTAAGAAACAACTCGCTCTGCACAGTGCTCTTACAGCCTACCGGGAACATCTCTTCCAAAGGCCTGTGAAACGCAGTTTCTTTGCAGGCCTGATCTGGCTGAAGTAGGACTTCTGCTCTGGGTGTGCTACTTTGCCCTAGAGCTGAAAGGCACAACGTGCAGGCTTCTTTCCAAAGGGCGAGTTGGGCCCCACAGCATCTTGCTTCCAGCTCTTTGGGAAGCTAAGAAACAACTCGCTCTGCACAGTGCTCTTACAGCCTAGTGGGAACATCTCTTCCAAAGGCCTGTGAAACGCAGTTTCTTTGCAGGCCTGATCTGGCTGAAGTAGGACTTCTGCTCTGGGTGTGCTACTTTGCCCTAGAGCTGAAAGGCACAACGTGCAGGCTTCTTTCCAAAGGGCGAGTTGGGCCCCACAGCATCTTGCTTCCAGCTCTTTGGGAAGCTAAGAAACAACTCGCTCTGCACAGTGCTCTTACAGCCTACCGGGAACATCTCTTCCAAAGGCCTGTGAAACGCAGTTTCTTTGCAGGCCTGATCTGGCTGAAGTAGGACTTCTGCTCTGGGTGTGCTACTTTGCCCTAGAGCTGAAAGGCACAACGTGCAGGCTTCTTTCCAAAGGGCGAGTTGGGCCCCACAGCATCTTGCTTCCAGCTCTTTGGGAAGCTAAGAAACAACTCGCTCTGCACAGTGCTCTTACAGCCTAGTGGGAACATCTCTTCCAAAGGCCTGTGAAACGCAGTTTCTTTGCAGGCCTGATCTGGCTGAAGTAGGACTTCTGCTCTGGGTGTGCTACTTTGCCCTAGAGCTGAAAGGCACAACGTGCAGGCTTCTTTCCAAAGGGCGAGTTGGGCCCCACAGCATCTTGCTTCCAGCTCTTTGGGAAGCTAAGAAACAACTCGCTCTGCACAGTGCTCTTACAGCCTACCGGGAACATCTCTTCCAAAGGCCTGTGAAACGCAGTTTCTTTGCAGGCCTGATCTGGCTGAAGTAGGACTTCTGCTCTGGGTGTGCTACTTTGCCCTAGAGCTGAAAGGCACAACGTGCAGGCTTCTTTCCAAAGGGCGAGTTGGGCCCCACAGCATCTTGCTTCCAGCTCTTTGGGAAGCTAAGAAACAACTCGCTCTGCACAGTGCTCTTACAGCCTAGTGGGAACATCTCTTCCAAAGGCCTGTGAAACGCAGTTTCTTTGCAGGCCTGATCTGGCTGAAGTAGGACTTCTGCTCTGGGTGTGCTACTTTGCCCTAGAGCTGAAAGGCACAACGTGCAGGCTTCTTTCCAAAGGGCGAGTTGGGCCCCACAGCATCTTGCTTCCAGCTCTTTGGGAAGCTAAGAAACAACTCGCTCTGCACAGTGCTCTTACAGCCTACCGGGAACATCTCTTCCAAAGGCCTGTGAAACGCAGTTTCTTTGCAGGCCTGATCTGGCTGAAGTAGGACTTCTGCTCTGGGTGTGCTACTTTGCCCTAGAGCTGAAAGGCACAACGTGCAGGCTTCTTTCCAAAGGGCGAGTTGGGCCCCACAGCATCTTGCTTCCAGCTCTTTGGGAAGCTAAGAAACAACTCGCTCTGCACAGTGCTCTTACAGCCTAGTGGGAACATCTCTTCCAAAGGCCTGTGAAACGCAGTTTCTTTGCAGGCCTGATCTGGCTGAAGTAGGACTTCTGCTCTGGGTGTGCTACTTTGCCCTAGAGCTGAAAGGCACAACGTGCAGGCTTCTTTCCAAAGGGCGAGTTGGGCCCCACAGCATCTTGCTTCCAGCTCTTTGGGAAGCTAAGAAACAACTCGCTCTGCACAGTGCTCTTACAGCCTACCGGGAACATCTCTTCCAAAGGCCTGTGAAACGCAGTTTCTTTGCAGGCCTGATCTGGCTGAAGTAGGACTTCTGCTCTGGGTGTGCTACTTTGCCCTAGAGCTGAAAGGCACAACGTGCAGGCTTCTTTCCAAAGGGCGAGTTGGGCCCCACAGCATCTTGCTTCCAGCTCTTTGGGAAGCTAAGAAACAACTCGCTCTGCACAGTGCTCTTACAGCCTAGTGGGAACATCTCTTCCAAAGGCCTGTGAAACGCAGTTTCTTTGCAGGCCTGATCTGGCTGAAGTAGGACTTCTGCTCTGGGTGTGCTACTTTGCCCTAGAGCTGAAAGGCACAACGTGCAGGCTTCTTTCCAAAGGGCGAGTTGGGCCCCACAGCATCTTGCTTCCAGCTCTTTGGGAAGCTAAGAAACAACTCGCTCTGCACAGTGCTCTTACAGCCTAGTGGGAACATCTCTTCCAAAGGCCTGTGAAACGCAGTTTCTTTGCAGGCCTGATCTGGCTGAAGTAGGACTTCTGCTCTGGGTGTGCTACTTTGCCCTAGAGCTGAAAGGCACAACGTGCAGGCTTCTTTCCAAAGGGCGAGTTGGGCCCCACAGCATCTTGCTTCCAGCTCTTTGGGAAGCTAAGAAACAACTCGCTCTGCACAGTGCTCTTACAGCCTAGTGGGAACATCTCTTCCAAAGGCCTGTGAAACGCAGTTTCTTTGCAGGCCTGAATCTGGCTGAAGTAGGACTTCTGCTCTGGGTGTGCTACTTTGCCCTAGAGCTGAAAGGCACAACGTGCAGGCTTCTTTCCAAAGGGCGAGTTGGGCCCCACAGCATCTTGCTTCCAGCTCTTTGGGAAGCTAAGAAACAACTCGCTCTGCACAGTGCTCTTACAGCCTACCGGGAACATCTCTTCCAAAGGCCTGTGAAACGCAGTTTCTTTGCAGGCCTGATCTGGCTGAAGTAGGACTTCTGCTCTGGGTGTGCTACTTTGCCCTAGAGCTGAAAGGCACAACGTGCAGGCTTCTTTCCAAAGGGCGAGTTGGGCCCCACAGCATCTTGCTTCCAGCTCTTTGGGAAGCTAAGAAACAACTCGCTCTGCACAGTGCTCTTACAGCCTACCGGGAACATCTCTTCCAAAGGCCTGTGAAACGCAGTTTCTTTGCAGGCCTGATCTGGCTGAAGTAGGACTTCTGCTCTGGGTGTGCTACTTTGCCCTAGAGCTGAAAGGCACAACGTGCAGGCTTCTTTCCAAAGGGCGAGTTGGGCCCCACAGCATCTTGCTTCCAGCTCTTTGGGAAGCTAAGAAACAACTCGCTCTGCACAGTGCTCTTACAGCCTAGTGGGAACATCTCTTCCAAAGGCCTGTGAAACGCAGTTTCTTTGCAGGCCTGATCTGGCTGAAGTAGGACTTCTGCTCTGGGTGTGCTACTTTGCCCTAGAGCTGAAAGGCACAACGTGCAGGCTTCTTTCCAAAGGGCGAGTTGGGCCCCACAGCATCTTGCTTCCAGCTCTTTGGGAAGCTAAGAAACAACTCGCTCTGCACAGTGCTCTTACAGCCTACCGGGAACATCTCTTCCAAAGGCCTGTGAAACGCAGTTTCTTTGCAGGCCTGATCTGGCTGAAGTAGGACTTCTGCTCTGGGTGTGCTACTTTGCCCTAGAGCTGAAAGGCACAACGTGCAGGCTTCTTTCCAAAGGGCGAGTTGGGCCCCACAGCATCTTGCTTCCAGCTCTTTGGGAAGCTAAGAAACAACTCGCTCTGCACAGTGCTCTTACAGCCTACCGGGAACATCTCTTCCAAAGGCCTGTGAAACGCAGTTTCTTTGCAGGCCTGATCTGGCTGAAGTAGGACTTCTGCTCTGGGTGTGCTACTTTGCCCTAGAGCTGAAAGGCACAACGTGCAGGCTTCTTTCCAAAGGGCGAGTTGGGCCCCACAGCATCTTGCTTCCAGCTCTTTGGGAAGCTAAGAAACAACTCGCTCTGCACAGTGCTCTTACAGCCTACCGGGAACATCTCTTCCAAAGGCCTGTGAAACGCAGTTTCTTTGCAGGCCTGATCTGGCTGAAGTAGGACTTCTGCTCTGGGTGTGCTACTTTGCCCTAGAGCTGAAAGGCACAACGTGCAGGCTTCTTTCCAAAGGGCGAGTTGGGCCCCACAGCATCTTGCTTCCAGCTCTTTGGGAAGCTAAGAAACAACTCGCTCTGCACAGTGCTCTTACAGCCTACCGGGAACATCTCTTCCAAAGGCCTGTGAAACGCAGTTTCTTTGCAGGCCTGATCTGGCTGAAGTAGGACTTCTGCTCTGGGTGTGCTACTTTGCCCTAGAGCTGAAAGGCACAACGTGCAGGCTTCTTTCCAAAGGGCGAGTTGGGCCCCACAGCATCTTGCTTCCAGCTCTTTGGGAAGCTAAGAAACAACTCGCTCTGCACAGTGCTCTTACAGCCTAGTGGGAACATCTCTTCCAAAGGCCTGTGAAACGCAGTTTCTTTGCAGGCCTGATCTGGCTGAAGTAGGACTTCTGCTCTGGGTGTGCTACTTTGCCCTAGAGCTGAAAGGCACAACGTGCAGGCTTCTTTCCAAAGGGCGAGTTGGGCCCCACAGCATCTTGCTTCCAGCTCTTTGGGAAGCTAAGAAACAACTCGCTCTGCACAGTGCTCTTACAGCCTACCGGGAACATCTCTTCCAAAGGCCTGTGAAACGCAGTTTCTTTGCAGGCCTGATCTGGCTGAAGTAGGACTTCTGCTCTGGGTGTGCTACTTTGCCCTAGAGCTGAAAGGCACAACGTGCAGGCTTCTTTCCAAAGGGCGAGTTGGGCCCCACAGCATCTTGCTTCCAGCTCTTTGGGAAGCTAAGAAACAACTCGCTCTGCACAGTGCTCTTACAGCCTACCGGGAACATCTCTTCCAAAGGCCTGTGAAACGCAGTTTCTTTGCAGGCCTGATCTGGCTGAAGTAGGACTTCTGCTCTGGGTGTGCTACTTTGCCCTAGAGCTGAAAGGCACAACGTGCAGGCTTCTTTCCAAAGGGCGAGTTGGGCCCCACAGCATCTTGCTTCCAGCTCTTTGGGAAGCTAAGAAACAACTCGCTCTGCACAGTGCTCTTACAGCCTACCGGGAACATCTCTTCCAAAGGCCTGTGAAACGCAGTTTCTTTGCAGGCCTGATCTGGCTGAAGTAGGACTTCTGCTCTGGGTGTGCTACTTTGCCCTAGAGCTGAAAGGCACAACGTGCAGGCTTCTTTCCAAAGGGCGAGTTGGGCCCCACAGCATCTTGCTTCCAGCTCTTTGGGAAGCTAAGAAACAACTCGCTCTGCACAGTGCTCTTACAGCCTACCGGGAACATCTCTTCCAAAGGCCTGTGAAACGCAGTTTCTTTGCAGGCCTGATCTGGCTGAAGTAGGACTTCTGCTCTGGGTGTGCTACTTTGCCCTAGAGCTGAAAGGCACAACGTGCAGGCTTCTTTCCAAAGGGCGAGTTGGGCCCCACAGCATCTTGCTTCCAGCTCTTTGGGAAGCTAAGAAACAACTCGCTCTGCACAGTGCTCTTACAGCCTACCGGGAACATCTCTTCCAAAGGCCTGTGAAACGCAGTTTCTTTGCAGGCCTGATCTGGCTGAAGTAGGACTTCTGCTCTGGGTGTGCTACTTTGCCCTAGAGCTGAAAGGCACAACGTGCAGGCTTCTTTCCAAAGGGCGAGTTGGGCCCCACAGCATCTTGCTTCCAGCTCTTTGGGAAGCTAAGAAACAACTCGCTCTGCACAGTGCTCTTACAGCCTACCGGGAACATCTCTTCCAAAGGCCTGTGAAACGCAGTTTCTTTGCAGGCCTGATCTGGCTGAAGTAGGACTTCTGCTCTGGGTGTGCTACTTTGCCCTAGAGCTGAAAGGCACAACGTGCAGGCTTCTTTCCAAAGGGCGAGTTGGGCCCCACAGCATCTTGCTTCCAGCTCTTTGGGAAGCTAAGAAACAACTCGCTCTGCACAGTGCTCTTACAGCCTACCGGGAACATCTCTTCCAAAGGCCTGTGAAACGCAGTTTCTTTGCAGGCCTGATCTGGCTGAAGTAGGACTTCTGCTCTGGGTGTGCTACTTTGCCCTAGAGCTGAAAGGCACAACGTGCAGGCTTCTTTCCAAAGGGCGAGTTGGGCCCCACAGCATCTTGCTTCCAGCTCTTTGGGAAGCTAAGAAACAACTCGCTCTGCACAGTGCTCTTACAGCCTACTGGGAACATCTCTTCCAAAGGCCTGTGAAACGCAGTTTCTTTGCAGGCCTGATCTGGCTGAAGTAGGACTTCTGCTCTGGGTGTGCTACTTTGCCCTAGAGCTGAAAGGCACAACGTGCAGGCTTCTTTCCAAAGGGCGAGTTGGGCCCCACAGCATCTTGCTTCCAGCTCTTTGGGAAGCTAAGAAACAACTCGCTCTGCACAGTGCTCTTACAGCCTACCGGGAACATCTCTTCCAAAGGCCTGTGAAACGCAGTTTCTTTGCAGGCCTGATCTGGCTGAAGTAGGACTTCTGCTCTGGGTGTGCTACTTTGCCCTAGAGCTGAAAGGCACAACGTGCAGGCTTCTTTCCAAAGGGCGAGTTGGGCCCCACAGCATCTTGCTTCCAGCTCTTTGGGAAGCTAAGAAACAACTCGCTCTGCACAGTGCTCTTACAGCCTACCGGGAACATCTCTTCCAAAGGCCTGTGAAACGCAGTTTCTTTGCAGGCCTGATCTGGCTGAAGTAGGACTTCTGCTCTGGGTGTGCTACTTTGCCCTAGAGCTGAAAGGCACAACGTGCAGGCTTCTTTCCAAAGGGCGAGTTGGGCCCCACAGCATCTTGCTTCCAGCTCTTTGGGAAGCTAAGAAACAACTCGCTCTGCACAGTGCTCTTACAGCCTACCGGGAACATCTCTTCCAAAGGCCTGTGAAACGCAGTTTCTTTGCAGGCCTGATCTGGCTGAAGTAGGACTTCTGCTCTGGGTGTGCTACTTTGCCCTAGAGCTGAAAGGCACAACGTGCAGGCTTCTTTCCAAAGGGCGAGTTGGGCCCCACAGCATCTTGCTTCCAGCTCTTTGGGAAGCTAAGAAACAACTCGCTCTGCACAGTGCTCTTACAGCCTACCGGGAACATCTCTTCCAAAGGCCTGTGAAACGCAGTTTCTTTGCAGGCCTGATCTGGCTGAAGTAGGACTTCTGCTCTGGGTGTGCTACTTTGCCCTAGAGCTGAAAGGCACAACGTGCAGGCTTCTTTCCAAAGGGCGAGTTGGGCCCCACAGCATCTTGCTTCCAGCTCTTTGGGAAGCTAAGAAACAACTCGCTCTGCACAGTGCTCTTACAGCCTACCGGGAACATCTCTTCCAAAGGCCTGTGAAACGCAGTTTCTTTGCAGGCCTGATCTGGCTGAAGTAGGACTTCTGCTCTGGGTGTGCTACTTTGCCCTAGAGCTGAAAGGCACAACGTGCAGGCTTCTTTCCAAAGGGCGAGTTGGGCCCCACAGCATCTTGCTTCCAGCTCTTTGGGAAGCTAAGAAACAACTCGCTCTGCACAGTGCTCTTACAGCCTACCGGGAACATCTCTTCCAAAGGCCTGTGAAACGCAGTTTCTTTGCAGGCCTGATCTGGCTGAAGTAGGACTTCTGCTCTGGGTGTGCTACTTTGCCCTAGAGCTGAAAGGCACAACGTGCAGGCTTCTTTCCAAAGGGCGAGTTGGGCCCCACAGCATCTTGCTTCCAGCTCTTTGGGAAGCTAAGAAACAACTCGCTCTGCACAGTGCTCTTACAGCCTACCGGGAACATCTCTTCCAAAGGCCTGTGAAACGCAGTTTCTTTGCAGGCCTGATCTGGCTGAAGTAGGACTTCTGCTCTGGGTGTGCTACTTTGCCCTAGAGCTGAAAGGCACAACGTGCAGGCTTCTTTCCAAAGGGCGAGTTGGGCCCCACAGCATCTTGCTTCCAGCTCTTTGGGAAGCTAAGAAACAACTCGCTCTGCACAGTGCTCTTACAGCCTACCGGGAACATCTCTTCCAAAGGCCTGTGAAACGCAGTTTCTTTGCAGGCCTGATCTGGCTGAAGTAGGACTTCTGCTCTGGGTGTGCTACTTTGCCCTAGAGCTGAAAGGCACAACGTGCAGGCTTCTTTCCAAAGGGCGAGTTGGGCCCCACAGCATCTTGCTTCCAGCTCTTTGGGAAGCTAAGAAACAACTCGCTCTGCACAGTGCTCTTACAGCCTACCGGGAACATCTCTTCCAAAGGCCTGTGAAACGCAGTTTCTTTGCAGGCCTGATCTGGCTGAAGTAGGACTTCTGCTCTGGGTGTGCTACTTTGCCCTAGAGCTGAAAGGCACAACGTGCAGGCTTCTTTCCAAAGGGCGAGTTGGGCCCCACAGCATCTTGCTTCCAGCTCTTTGGGAAGCTAAGAAACAACTCGCTCTGCACAGTGCTCTTACAGCCTAGCGGGAACATCTCTTCCAAAGGCCTGTGAAACGCAGTTTCTTTGCAGGCCTGATCTGGCTGAAGTAGGACTTCTGCTCTGGGTGTGCTACTTTGCCCTAGAGCTGAAAGGCACAACGTGCAGGCTTCTTTCCAAAGGGCGAGTTGGGCCCCACAGCATCTTGCTTCCAGCTCTTTGGGAAGCTAAGAAACAACTCGCTCTGCACAGTGCTCTTACAGCCTACTGGGAACATCTCTTCCAAAGGCCTGTGAAACGCAGTTTCTTTGCAGGCCTGATCTGGCTGAAGTAGGACTTCTGCTCTGGGTGTGCTACTTTGCCCTAGAGCTGAAAGGCACAACGTGCAGGCTTCTTTCCAAAGGGCGAGTTGGGCCCCACAGCATCTTGCTTCCAGCTCTTTGGGAAGCTAAGAAACAACTCGCTCTGCACAGTGCTCTTACAGCCTACCGGGAACATCTCTTCCAAAGGCCTGTGAAACGCAGTTTCTTTGCAGGCCTGATCTGGCTGAAGTAGGACTTCTGCTCTGGGTGTGCTACTTTGCCCTAGAGCTGAAAGGCACAACGTGCAGGCTTCTTTCCAAAGGGCGAGTTGGGCCCCACAGCATCTTGCTTCCAGCTCTTTGGGAAGCTAAGAAACAACTCGCTCTGCACAGTGCTCTTACAGCCTACCGGGAACATCTCTTCCAAAGGCCTGTGAAACGCAGTTTCTTTGCAGGCCTGATCTGGCTGAAGTAGGACTTCTGCTCTGGGTGTGCTACTTTGCCCTAGAGCTGAAAGGCACAACGTGCAGGCTTCTTTCCAAAGGGCGAGTTGGGCCCCACAGCATCTTGCTTCCAGCTCTTTGGGAAGCTAAGAAACAACTCGCTCTGCACAGTGCTCTTACAGCCTACCGGGAACATCTCTTCCAAAGGCCTGTGAAACGCAGTTTCTTTGCAGGCCTGATCTGGCTGAAGTAGGACTTCTGCTCTGGGTGTGCTACTTTGCCCTAGAGCTGAAAGGCACAACGTGCAGGCTTCTTTCCAAAGGGCGAGTTGGGCCCCACAGCATCTTGCTTCCAGCTCTTTGGGAAGCTAAGAAACAACTCGCTCTGCACAGTGCTCTTACAGCCTAGCGGGAACATCTCTTCCAAAGGCCTGTGAAACGCAGTTTCTTTGCAGGCCTGATCTGGCTGAAGTAGGACTTCTGCTCTGGGTGTGCTACTTTGCCCTAGAGCTGAAAGGCACAACGTGCAGGCTTCTTTCCAAAGGGCGAGTTGGGCCCCACAGCATCTTGCTTCCAGCTCTTTGGGAAGCTAAGAAACAACTCGCTCTGCACAGTGCTCTTACAGCCTACCGGGAACATCTCTTCCAAAGGCCTGTGAAACGCAGTTTCTTTGCAGGCCTGATCTGGCTGAAGTAGGACTTCTGCTCTGGGTGTGCTACTTTGCCCTAGAGCTGAAAGGCACAACGTGCAGGCTTCTTTCCAAAGGGCGAGTTGGGCCCCACAGCATCTTGCTTCCAGCTCTTTGGGAAGCTAAGAAACAACTCGCTCTGCACAGTGCTCTTACAGCCTAGCGGGAACATCTCTTCCAAAGGCCTGTGAAACGCAGTTTCTTTGCAGGCCTGATCTGGCTGAAGTAGGACTTCTGCTCTGGGTGTGCTACTTTGCCCTAGAGCTGAAAGGCACAACGTGCAGGCTTCTTTCCAAAGGGCGAGTTGGGCCCCACAGCATCTTGCTTCCAGCTCTTTGGGAAGCTAAGAAACAACTCGCTCTGCACAGTGCTCTTACAGCCTACCGGGAACATCTCTTCCAAAGGCCTGTGAAACGCAGTTTCTTTGCAGGCCTGATCTGGCTGAAGTAGGACTTCTGCTCTGGGTGTGCTACTTTGCCCTAGAGCTGAAAGGCACAACGTGCAGGCTTCTTTCCAAAGGGCGAGTTGGGCCCCACAGCATCTTGCTTCCAGCTCTTTGGGAAGCTAAGAAACAACTCGCTCTGCACAGTGCTCTTACAGCCTACCGGGAACATCTCTTCCAAAGGCCTGTGAAACGCAGTTTCTTTGCAGGCCTGATCTGGCTGAAGTAGGACTTCTGCTCTGGGTGTGCTACTTTGCCCTAGAGCTGAAAGGCACAACGTGCAGGCTTCTTTCCAAAGGGCGAGTTGGGCCCCACAGCATCTTGCTTCCAGCTCTTTGGGAAGCTAAGAAACAACTCGCTCTGCACAGTGCTCTTACAGCCTACCGGGAACATCTCTTCCAAAGGCCTGTGAAACGCAGTTTCTTTGCAGGCCTGATCTGGCTGAAGTAGGACTTCTGCTCTGGGTGTGCTACTTTGCCCTAGAGCTGAAAGGCACAACGTGCAGGCTTCTTTCCAAAGGGCGAGTTGGGCCCCACAGCATCTTGCTTCCAGCTCTTTGGGAAGCTAAGAAACAACTCGCTCTGCACAGTGCTCTTACAGCCTACCGGGAACATCTCTTCCAAAGGCCTGTGAAACGCAGTTTCTTTGCAGGCCTGATCTGGCTGAAGTA
This sequence comes from Equus przewalskii, assembly GCF_037783145.1. NCBI lineage: Eukaryota > Metazoa > Chordata > Mammalia > Perissodactyla > Equidae > Equus > Equus przewalskii. Next base: position 1,011 of record NW_027227595.1, on the reverse strand, counting down.
GGACTTCTGCTCTGGGTGTGCTACTTTGCCCTAGAGCTGAAAGGCACAACGTGCAGGCTTCTTTCCAAAGGGCGAGTTGGGCCCCACAGCATCTTGCTTCCAGCTCTTTGGGAAGCTAAGAAACAACTCGCTCTGCACAGTGCTCTTACAGCCTACCGGGAACATCTCTTCCAAAGGCCTGTGAAACGCAGTTTCTTTGCAGGCCTGATCTGGCTGAAGTAGGACTTCTGCTCTGGGTGTGCTACTTTGCCCTAGAGCTGAAAGGCACAACGTGCAGGCTTCTTTCCAAAGGGCGAGTTGGGCCCCACAGCATCTTGCTTCCAGCTCTTTGGGAAGCTAAGAAACAACTCGCTCTGCACAGTGCTCTTACAGCCTACCGGGAACATCTCTTCCAAAGGCCTGTGAAACGCAGTTTCTTTGCAGGCCTGATCTGGCTGAAGTAGGACTTCTGCTCTGGGTGTGCTACTTTGCCCTAGAGCTGAAAGGCACAACGTGCAGGCTTCTTTCCAAAGGGCGAGTTGGGCCCCACAGCATCTTGCTTCCAGCTCTTTGGGAAGCTAAGAAACAACTCGCTCTGCACAGTGCTCTTACAGCCTACCGGGAACATCTCTTCCAAAGGCCTGTGAAACGCAGTTTCTTTGCAGGCCTGATCTGGCTGAAGTAGGACTTCTGCTCTGGGTGTGCTACTTTGCCCTAGAGCTGAAAGGCACAACGTGCAGGCTTCTTTCCAAAGGGCGAGTTGGGCCCCACAGCATCTTGCTTCCAGCTCTTTGGGAAGCTAAGAAACAACTCGCTCTGCACAGTGCTCTTACAGCCTAGTGGGAACATCTCTTCCAAAGGCCTGTGAAACGCAGTTTCTTTGCAGGCCTGATCTGGCTGAAGTAGGACTTCTGCTCTGGGTGTGCTACTTTGCCCTAGAGCTGAAAGGCACAACGTGCAGGCTTCTTTCCAAAGGGCGAGTTGGGCCCCACAGCATCTTGCTTCCAGCTCTTTGGGAAGCTAAGAAACAAC